>NC_061508.1:312967662-313006486 GCF_022539505.1 Lolium rigidum | reverse complement strand
GTTGCGGTCGGAAACCCACCGGCGGGCAGCGACGGGCAACACCGTAGAGCCGGGAACAACCCGGGACTGCGGCTGGCCCTGGTCCCTCCGAGCGACGGCCCGCAAAGCCTTCGCGCACACGTCCGATGCTGATTGCAAGGGCGTGCCACCTGACCTATACCTGGTCAGGAAGGTGTTGGATGATGCCTCGCTTAGTTTCCTGCATGGCATACATGTAAACATTAAATACGAGCCTCGATCGGCTCTCAGGTTATCCTGTGAATCGGCTCAAAGAGCCGATCCACCCATGATTCGTACAAGGTGTACGAATATATGGTGGTCCTGCTTGATCAAGATAAAGCTAAAACGATCTACGAAGATTTAGGGTTTTCACCGCATAATCGGATCATCCTACTCACGATTGGGCCTCGCGCTCGCGTACGGTGATCGTAAGCCGATCCTAGACAGGGCCTAAAAACCAACACGAGGTTGATCCCCGGAACATCCCGTCTAGGGCTAGCAAACTACACCCTACACGCCGCCGGATCCTCCAACCCTTTGTAAGGCCTAACTATTGCAGATATTAAACTAATCCTTGAAGAACAAGGAGCAACCGTAACGGATCGGATCTACTAAACAATGATCAAGCGGGTGCCGCCCCTACACCTAAGATAGGTGTAAGGGCGGCTAGATGTATAAGGGTTGCACTACGACGAGCATATGATACGAAGAACAATGCTAACCCTAACACATCTAAGATAACTACGTTGCTCGCCATCAAAAAGGCTTCGATACGAGCAACGCATGGACGACGAATAACGTGTGCTGCCTAGATCGCAAGATGCGATCTAGGCAGCATGGTGTTTACCGGAAGAAACCCTCGAGACGGGGAGTTGGCGATGCGCCGAGATTGGTTTGTGTTGAACGTTGGTTGTTGTTTATTCCATAAACCCTAGATACATATTTATAGTCCAGGGGACTTTCTAATCGAGGCGTGCACCTAACCGTGCACGAACTAAACTCTATCTGTTAATTCCAAACTAAGATACGATCTACTATATTACAGATATACGGGCAAACTAGCCCAAACTTTGCATATAAGGCCGATTCACGTATTTCTTCCGTATATAATCTTCAAGCCCATCTTGATCACGGCCCACCTCTGACTCGGTCAAATTCTGGTGATAACACATGCCCCCCTGGTTTTGGAAATGACATTTCCAAAATCATTATGCTTTTCTTTCGTTGGGTCATGTCGTGGCAGAGCAGAACCGTCGCAGTATTCACCATGATGACTTGCCTTCTCAACTCCTCTGCACGATTTGACAGTTTTGGCACCACCTCCTCGGAAACTGTTCGAGTATTAAATCTCCAATATGTCCCCTTTTATTTAACCGCATCGAACAGTTCTCCTCTTCACCCCCTTCGCATTAGCACTCCCAAAAACCCTCATGCGCCACCATGTCTTCTTCTTCTTCCTCCTCATCGGGTCTTTCCGCCCAGTCCTCTTCCTCCCGCGAGCCGACGCCGGAGTGGAACCCGGAGGAGGCCCACGCGGCCAACACCCGCCGCGCCATCGAGGCCGGGGACGAGTCGAGCCACGACTTCTCCGTCTGGTCGGAGGACGACAAGTCCTTGACCGACGGGGAGAGTGACCTCCGCTTCCTCGCCAACGGGGAATCGGAGGAGGAGAGCGATGATGATCGCTTCCCCTGGGACGGCGTCACCTCCTCCGAGGAGGCGGTGGAGGAGGAGGAGGAGGAGGACGATAGCTCCTCCGACGAGCCGCCGGCCAAGCGCCACTGCCTCTGGCCCGGGAACCTCAGCGACGTTGACAGCGATGACGACGATGCTGACGAAGAGGACGAGGACAACGAGGGTCCTGCAGGCGGCCGCTGGAGCAGCGACGACGAGCCGGTAGGGAGCAGCGCCGATAGCGGCGATGACGGCGACGACGAGGGCGGCAATGGCCCGTAGATAGGATCCCTAGGATAGGATCAGCAGTAGTAGATGGGGCAATGTATCCCCTAGCAACTCCTTTTGAGAGCCATTTTAGCTCTTTGTGTAAGAAATCTGGCTATCAATGAAAAATTTCCCTTATTCTGATCTTGCCGATTCCTTGTATGCTGATTTAGCCGATTTTTCCTCATCCTGGCTTTGCCGATTGTTAGCTTGATCAATGTTCAGTGAGCCGATGGAAACACATAGGTCCTTCATCACAACCTGCGGGACAGGCCAGTTCAGTCATCCCTTCACACGGTAGCTGCGAACCTAACTTGAATTCAGATCCCCAAATTTCAAACTGAACAGATCAGAACCGCAGTCACTGAGCGTAGTGCTCTGATGGATCACCACCTTTGAAGAAGAGCGCGGCGTAGGACTAGCCGATGGCAACCCATGTTGCCCCCCGAGCCTCAGTCGAGGTACAAACAGTGATGAGGACACGTAATTCAGACAAATGGACCTGAGCTTGATCATGTCTGAGAGAGCTACCATGCAGAGCCAGCCAGAGCCGATCACCCCTCTTACGTTGAAGGCCTATACTGCAGATGATCACCAGCGGCTTTAGAAACCAAAACTCCTCTGACAAAGAGCTGGAGGTCTTCGTGTCTTGAACACGCAACTGGTAGCTCCTGTGTCGTTGTGCTGGAGTCGATGGCTATGCATCGGCTGTACATTGCGTGAGAATTTTTTTTTTTACGGGCCGATTTTTCTATCGGCCCCCAATGTTTCACTGCACATGTATCGCACATGTTCATCTGATTAGGTGCCCCCCGAGCCGATTCTCGCTGTAATCGCTGAAATCGGCTCTGTGGTTAGCCAAGGCACTATATGTGAACGTCGGCTTGATTAGGACCAGTGTGGACTTCTTCTAGCTCATTAGCCGACGCAACCCCATTGCCCTTTAGATTGGCGTTGAACCCAGGCAGAATGGATGGTGAGGATAATTTTGGCCGATTGCTGGAATCGGCCTCCACGTTGCTTGCTCGATGAAGGTTTTTGCAATGTTTCCTCCATAAATCCTTGGGGCCGATCACTTGGATCGGCATCGCCACATTTGTCCATCGATGCTGCTCTTGTTACACGGTCAGGCCGGTGGATAAAACCAGCCTAACCCCGTTCTTTGTCACGTCGATGCGCTCGCAGTCGTCCAAATTGATGCCCGAGAGCGGCTCTTGGCCCGATGTCTCCCAAACGTCCATGCCAGCCGTTGAAATCTCGGGCTGAATCATCTCGCGTGGACGACTTCTACTTCATCTCCATCCCACTGTATTAGGCATTGGTGCATCGTGGATGGAATGCAACAAGCTTGGCGTGGATCCAATCTCTCCCTAGTAGGACAGCATAGGAGCTCTTGCTGTCGACGATAAAGAACGTCGTAGGGACGGTTTTCCTTCCTACGGTCAGATCCACGTTCAGAACACCTTGTGCGTCAGATGCTTGGCCGTTGAAATCGCTCAGTGTCACATTGGTCTTGATCAGATCCGAACTAGAGCGTCCCAACCGACGTAGCATGGAGTATGGCATAATGTTAACTGCTGCTCCGGTGTCCACCAACATCTTGTTGACAGGCTGCCCATTGATGTAACCTCGCAAGTACAGGGCCTTCAGATGCCTGTAGCTTCTCTCTCGTGGCTTCTCAAAGATGACCGGTCGCGGGCCGCAGTCAAGTTGTGCCACAGGTGCTTCGTCTAATCTCGGAGCACTAAACTCCGTTGGAAGGATGAAGACCATGTTTGTGCCGGCCGATGTCTCATCATCGGCTTTCTTTTGTCCGGGACGCCACTCTTTCCTTTGTGGCCGACCTTCTTCGTCCAGTGGTTCGCTGAATTTTAGCGGCCGGATCAGGCCGCGCCTTCCTCAACGTGTGCGGTATAACCTTTCAGCTTCCTCCAACCCACGTAGTCGCTGAACCCTTCGCTTTTGGGAACGGCTGAGCCCATCAGGGCACCACCTTGGCCGATGATACTTGTCTTCTCCTTCATCATCGTCCTCTAGCTCCTCGAGATCTTCCACCCGAGTAGACTCAGCATGCATGTTCCGAGGCGGGAGAGGCCCTAGACGCTTGAACACGGACACGTTAGCTGCATCCTTCTTCTTTTGTTTGCATTCTGGGCAGTTGTCGATTGTAGGCAATCGGCTCATTCCTGAATCCCAGCAGTGTCTGAAGAAGGGGCAGTCCCAGTGCCTACCCTCGTCGTCTTGCTCCCTCGACTTTTCCTTGGCGTGGCGCTCATACCTCTCCTCGTCGCGATCATGCCGACGACGTCTCCTGTCGTCCCTAGCCAGACGATCTTTTTCATCATCGTCGCTGCATCGCCGGCGTTGGTCGTATTGACCCACATACTTGTTGAGGAGGTGATCAGAGAGAGGTCACTGATATCTTATGTTCTTCACTTCTCCCTCTGTGACGTAGCGCTTGCCATCGTGACGGAGCCGATCGCGTGGAGCGGCCTCCTCCGTGTCCTTGCTACCAGAGCAGCTGCCCTCGTCTCCATCCTTGCCGCAGTGGTGTCCAGGTCCTACCATGTTGATGCTGAACGAGGATCCCGGCTGGCAACCTTCATGGTAAGTGCATTCCACCATGTTAACGGCGGGGAAGGGGTGGGTGTCGACCTTCATGGCGTACTGGTTGAAAATCAGACGTCCTTGTTCTATCGCCATTTGGATCTGCTGACGCCACACCCTGCAGTCGTTGGTGGCATGGGAGACCGAGTTATGCCATTTGCAGTATGGCTTTCCGTTCAGCTCCTGCACCGTGGGGATCTTGTGGCCTTCGGGTACCTTTAGCTGCTTCTCCTTGAGTAAGAGGTCGAAAATCTGCTCAGCTTTGGTCACGTCGAAGTCGAACCCTTTGGAGGACCTTGTGGCTTAACCCACTTACGAGGACACGGGGCTCGCCGCCCGAGTCCATTCAGCCACCGCTACCTCTTGATCTCCCGCAAGCACCTTCATCCTCGTCGCCTCAACCAGGACCACCGCACGCTTGAATTTGTCCCGGTAAACATCCGGGTGGCGCCTGTTCATATGCCGACAGCCTTCGCACCATGTGCGCCAATGAAGGGTAGTCCGCTTGGGAGGCCACGTCCTTGATCGATGATGAGAGACCCACCACCGCCAACTCGATCGCTTCTTTTTCACTTACGTGAACCGAATAGCATCGGTTCCTAATGGTCCCGAAGTGCTGGATGTATTCGACACTCGTTTCCCGCGCTTCGTCGTACTTGTGCTAGATCGGCAATGCCAGCCTCGGAAGCCTCCGAGTGGTACTCGTATGTGGAACTCGCTCTTCCAACCGCTTCCAAGTCCGGATTGAGTTTGGTGGCAGCGATGTGTACCACCCGAAAGCCGATCCTGTGAGGGACTGTGCGAAGAACCTCACGCGCAGCTCGTCTGATGCTGAGATCGTGCCCAGCTGTGCCAAATATCGGCTCACATGCTCGATAGAGCTGGAACCATCTGGTCCATTAAACTTGGTGAAATCTGGGAGCCGATATTTGGGTGGTAATGGGATCAATTCGTACTCATTGGGGTACGGCTTGGAATAGCCGATTGTCCTCCTTTTCGGCATCATGCCGAACTGATCTTTCAGGATCGTACAAATTTGATCCGCGGTGATGGCTGTAGGCGTCGAACTCTGGAGATTCGCCGGAGTGGCATACTTAGCCAGCCATGCTTGCTTTTCCAACTCTGAGCCAACTGCAGGAGCTGAGCTCTGGAGGTTTGTCGGAGTGGCATACTTAGCTAGCCACGTCTGCTTCTCAAGATCTGCTCCCGACGTTCCTCCCTGCTCGTCCCGAAGTCCCTCGCTGTTGCAGCTCGGTTCGAGAGTGCCCGAGCCATCGCAGCCTGGTTCGTATGCGCACGTGTATCCGTGCGGGATCTCCTTGGGCGCCTCATGTAGGAATTGGTAGTCACTAGGGTCACCACCAATCTTGTAGACGACGTATGCCGATGAGTTCGGCACTTCTGGTGCTGCCAACGCGAACGGCAGCGGTGGACGGGACTGGAGTGGCATCTCTCCTTGGTAAGTCCCCAGAGCTGGTCCTGACGGAGAGTACTGATGGCTCATGATCTCCTGGATGACCCGAAGAGCGACACGCTCCAGAGTGTTCACCAGGCTCTCAGAATGGCGGTGTAGCGAATGAGCCACCATGAAGTTGATCTCCTGACGCAGCGACCTGGTGCGTTCTTCTGACGGGGTGGACAGGTCCACTCCATCGAGCGCGCCTTCAGGTGAGAACCCTTTCCACCTGATGCCATGTGAGCGGGTTCTGTGAAAAGAGCCGATGAGGTCGGCTTCGAGGACTGCCTTGATCTCGTCATGCTTCTTCTTGAGCTCGTCAGTCAGATCCTCGTACTTGACCGGAGTGTCTTCCGCCATCTCAGATGCAGATGGCGATGTGGTTGATGTCGAAGACGGTCCCACCGGGCGTGCCAGAATGTGTTGCGGTCAGAAACCCACCGGCGGGCAGCGACGGGCAACACCGTAGAGCCGGGAATAACCCAGGACTGCGGCTGGCCCTGGTCCCTCCGAGCGACGGCCCGCAAAGCCTTCTGCGCACACGTCCGATGCTGATTGCAAGGGCGTGCCACCTGACCTATACCTGGTCAGGAAGGTGTTGGATGATGCCTCGCTTAGTTTCCTGCATGGCATACACGTAAACATTAAATACGAGCCTCGATCGGCTCTCAGGTTATCCTGTGAATCGGCTCAAAGAGCCGATCCACCCATGATTCGTACAAGGTGTACGAATATATGGTGGTCCTGCTTGATCAAGATAAAGCTAAAACGATCTACGACGATTTAGGGTTTTCACCGCATAATCGGATCATCCTACTCACGATTGGGCCTCGCGCTCGCGTACGGTGATCGTAAGCCGATCCTAGACGGGGCCTAAAAACCAACACGAGGTTGATCCCCGAAACATCCTGTCTAGGGCTAGCAAACTACACCCTACACGCCGCTGGATCCTCCAACCCTTTGTAAGGCCTAACTATTGCGGATATTAAACTAATCCTTGAAGAACAAGGAGCAACCGTAACGGATCGGATCTACTAAACAATGATCAAGCGGGGTGCCGCCCCTACACCTAAGATAGGTGTAAGGGCGGCTAGATGTATAAGGGTTGCACTACGACATCATATGATACGAAGAACAATGCTAACACTAACACATCTAAGATAACTACGCTGCTCGCCATCAAAAAGGCTTCATTACGAGCAACGCATGGAGGACGAATAAACGTGTGCTGCCTAGATCGCAAGATGCGATCTAGGTAGCATGGTGCTTACCCGGAAGAAACCCTCGAGACGGGGGAGTTGGCGATGCGCCGAGATTGGTTTGTGTTGAACGTTGGTTGTTGTTTATTCCATAAACCCTAGATACATATTTATAGTCCAGGGGACTTTCTAATTGAGGCGTGCACCTAACCGTGCACGAACTAAACTCTATCTGTTAATTCCAAACTAAGATACGATCTACTATATTACAGATATACGGGCAAACTAGCCCAAACTTTGCATATAAGGCCGATTCACGTATTTCTTCCGTATATAATCTTCAAGCCCATCTTGATCACGGCCCACCTCTGACTCGGTCAAATTCTGGTGATAACAGAAGGTTCTATGGAAGGTTCTAGAAGGTTCTAGAAAAGTCCGGAAGAAACCACCAAGGAAGGTGGAGTCCACATGGGACCCCACCTCCATGGCCGGCCAACCCTAGTGGGGGAGGAGTCCCAAGTGGACTCCCCCTTAGGGGGCCGGCCAACCCCCCATATGGGAGGTGGAACTCCCACCTTTGGTGGGAGTCCTAGCTTGGCTAGGTTTCCCCTCCCTATGGAAGGTTTTTGGTTCGGGTCTTATTCGAAGACTTGGAGACCAACTCTTGGGGATTCACCTATATAATGAGGGGCCAAGGGAGGGGGCCGGCCACCCCAAGACCACAAGCTGGCCGCCCCCCCTTGAAGTGGCCGGCCACCCCCTCCCAAACCCTAGCCGCCCCTCTCCTCCATATCTCCCGCGTAGCTTTAGCGAAGCTCCGCCGGAGTTCTCCACCGCCACCGACACCACGCCGTCGTGTCTGTCGGATTCAAGAGGAGCTACTACTTCCGCTGCCCGCTGGAACGGGAGGTGGACGTCGTCTTCATCAACAACCGAACGTGTGACCAAGTACGGAGGTGCTGCCCGTTCGTGGCGCCGGAACCGATCGTGATCAAGATCTTCTACGCGCTTTGCAAGCGGCAAGTGAACGTCTACCGCAGCAACAAGAGCCTCATCTTGTAGGCTTTGGAATCTCTTCAAGGGTGAGACTCGATACCCCCTCGTTGCTACCGTCTTCTAGATTGCATCTTGGCTTGGATTGCGTGTTCGCGGTAGGAAATTTTTTGTTTTCTATGCAACGTTATCCTACATGGAGCGTCCCCGCATCGCCTGCCTGCTCCGGCCGCCGCTCGGCCTCGTCCCCGGGCATGCTCCGGCGACCAATAGGTCGCGGCGCCACCTCCAGGTGGTCGCCCGCGTCCTCGCGCGTCGGACGCGCCCTCCCGCGTGCCCTGGCGCGCTCCACAGCGCCGCCGCTGTGTGCCACCGGCGGTGAGCCGCCGGTTGTTGACCACCGGCGTTGACCCCGGCGGGACCCGCCCCTGTTTTTTCCTTTTAATTTCTTTTATTTTCTGTAAATGAAAATATATTGACAGGTGGGGCCCCTTGTTAGGTTTTTAATGTTTCCATAAATATTTAGGAAAAGAATAAAACCATGACATGTGGGTCCAGTCAGTCAGGTTTTTATTATTTTCCAGGAATTTTCAGAAATGATTTAAAATGAATAAAACTTGTAAAATTCATAACTTATTCATTTTAAATCAGAAAATTATGTATAATATATCAAAATTTTCAGAAAAATGAGATCTACAATTTGGTTACGAAATCATGCATTTATAAACAACTTTGAAGCCTAGTTGTTTTAGAAGAACTTAATCAACCCCTCTGAGGTTCCGGAACTACTAAACCTAGTCCCGTCGAACCCCAGTTAAAATGATGATGTCTTAGGGTTAACTTCAGTACCTAATTAACATGTCATATCATCATTCTTGTATGCGCATTGCATCGATGCCATGTGTTGATTGTTGTTCTACCTTTCCGGTGTTTGCTTCTTCGCGATCGATAGAGCAAGTGCCCGAGACGATGAAGATCGACAACGACGCAACTCAATAATTTTCCATCGATGAACAAGTCAAGCATGGGATCTCCGAAGATCCATATTGGTTTATCAGGGACAAAGGCAAGCCCTAGCTTGGTTCATATTATGATTTCGAAATGCTTTTACTTCTGGTTCCTACATATTGCATACGCTTTCCAATATGTTTTATCGGCAGGTATAGTTATCCTATGTGTGTTGCATTTACCATCCTTGTAGCCATGCTTAGTTGACGAATTCTGATCCATCCGGTTGATGAATCAGAGCTGTGAATGAACCTAGTATGGCAGGATGACGTGGTAAGATCAGTGATGTTAATAAACATGTTTAAAGGCTTGGATGGGCCGCCACATGGGTATGTGGTGATTTGACTCGTTCTCGCCGATACTAGGACCTGAGGTTCTCGCCTTCGGAACCAAGACTAAGCGTACAGCCACACGGGGCCCATGGGAACCCCTTGGCCCGAACTTGTCTAGCTTACCCATGAGTCAATTAGTTTTCGAGTTCCATTTGGCATTCTTCATGGCGAAGGCGTGGAAAAGGTTTTCAAAGGTGCATCATACAGGGCGTGGCCGGGGTGAAGGATGTTGGAGGCATTGAACTGGATCCCCTACGCACAATGACCGGGACCGCCTCGGAGAATGGCTACCTACGATGACGGAGCTCCCCAGTTAGTTTGACTCATGGAATAGACGAAGCAAGGGAAAGGTTTTGGTCGACCACCCTCTGCCGGCACACCACGGAAGTGTGCTAACGTTCTGGCATTAAGAGTCGGTCGACGCGTGTGGGTAAAGTTGTACACCCCTGCAGGGTTAAATCTTTTCGAAAAGCTGTGTCCACGGTTACGGACGACTTGGGGAAGGACGTGTTGATCATAGAGAACTTTAACCTAATCGTAAAACTTGGAATCAATGTGTGATAAGAATCCCTCCTCAGGGTATCGAGGGGGTGCTCCTAGTTGATAGGTTCAGCTGATGATGAAGATTCGATGGATTCAATATGATGATCAGTAGAGCTAGAGATATCGCTCTCTTATCCCTTTTTAAAATGATCTAAATAGACGAGCTTCTGCTCCCTCTTGTCTTACAAAGGAAAACTGGCTTTACGCAAAATAAGCTCCACATAAAGCCTCGCATACCCGCTTTGCTAACAGGTTGTACTAAGTCTTGCTGAGTCCCTGTACTCAGCTTTGCATGCTTTGTTTCAGACGAAGACTCTCCAACAAATGAAGGTTTCTAGGTTGACATCGACGAGTAGCTTGGGATTCCCAGGTGGCAGCCTGGAATCTATGGGTTGGGACGTCGCCGTTATGCTCCTGGCCTCTTAGGCCTTTTGCTATCTTGCTATTTAGAATAGCATAACTTCGCTTCCGTTGATTGATGAAATGTCAGGTCAGTGACCTCTGCTTGTAATACTTTTGTTTTTTCGCTCAGTTATGAGCTTGTATTACTCTTTGAGTCATAGAGTCACTGTTATGTTACCGATTCTCACCCTGTAGGCCCTAGAGATCTAGGTTAGGCTTATGCCAGATGCAGATCTGGGTTTGTCTAGCCTACGACCCCGGGGGTCCCGACAGGTTTTGGTATCAGAGCAGGACTGCCTGTAGGAAAACCCTTTCTATTGGTCGATGTTGAGTCTAGTGATTGTGAAAACTATTTGAAAGCTAAAAGTATTTGCGAAAATCTGATTAGGATTCTTTTTACTCCTTATCTGGTATCGGTCTAATTCAGTGACACACCTTACCTTGTGTTGATTTGCAAAAAGTTTTACCATCTCTTATGGTCTTTTAAAGCTTAGGTGCTTCAAGAGCAGGTCGTTTCTTAACTAGTTGAACTAGTGTAGAGTTTTCTAGAGTCTTCTGTGTTCTTTGTTATCTCTTTGTTCCGTTTCAATCGAGAGATTTCTTTCCATCATGATCTCTCTAATTTGTGGGTTCCCCACCCTTATGTTCTAGGCTTCAAGGTTTCCTTTCTCCTTGGATACCTCATTTCCTTTTTATTGGATACTTCTGAAGCTAGCTATGGCTTCTTGAAAGTTACCTTGTGATTACTGCCTCAAAGTGTCCTCTGTGTCACTTAGATAGTAGTTACTCATTTCTTTGTGTTTTAAACCCTTGGACTTGAACCGAAGTTCCCGGATTGTGCTGGGTTCTCTAAGTGTGAATCTCAGTACATGATGCTGACCTTTAACCCAAGATCCATTTCCGTTGATCCCTGTTGTTAATGGTCAAACCATACATCAGGATGGCTAAAGTTAAAGTTATCTTTCAAGCTTGTGGTCATTGTCGTGATTGAATTGCGGCAACAAATAAACTTTCCTACCATTAGCTTTTGGCAGAGGTTCTTCCCTAGAACCAAATGGATCACGACAAGAGTGCTCTTTGTGAGTCTTGCATCTATGTCCGTGATTCTTCCACACCTCTCTTTTCAGCATAAGTTTCTCAAGAGTGTTATCTTGTGCATCTACATCTCAGGATTTTTGATCCTAATCATGTTCCTCCTCTTCAGTTTCTTTCCGACCTTTGTCTGCTAGTTAGCAGCCAGGTTGTAATTGTGCATTGGAATCTTCTAGTGCATGTTACACATGTGGTCTTCCAAGACATTTCACTTCGAGATGTCAGGAGAAATAAACTCCAGTACCTCGTCCATTTCTGGGACCCGGTCAAAGTGTTGTAATTCGCAGAATGTGAGGTTTATGCACTTTCTGTTCTGTTCTACCTTAGAGTATCACACTCTTTTATATCTATCAGTCATGCTAAGTCTCATGGCCTTATTGATGAAGTGATGCTCTTACATATCTTTACTCGCCCTTCCTCCGAGCTGTCCGTTCTTGGGAATGTTGGGATGTTTGTATTGATGCGTCCATCCGAGATTATAAGTAATTCTTATTTCTTTGAAATCCAAGGACGTTTGTGTCATTCTTAGCATGATTGTTTAACCAATCACTAAGAAAAGTTCGACTGTGCTCCCTAAGTTTGTTGTTCATGTGCACCTTCTTTGGTCAAAGAGTTAGGTTCATGCCGAAGCTCTCAAGACCACATCCTTTGCTTTGTAAAGCAAATTCAGCTCTCGAACTCAGTGATATATCGGTGGTTTGTGATATTCTGGATGTCTTTCTAGAAGTATCGCCATGTTGCCACATGACCGTGTTGTTGAGTTCATGAGTAAAGGCTGGTTCTCCGAATCGCTACTTCTCCAAGAAACCATACTGGATATCCTGGACTAGTTGGTTGAGCTTAAACAACAACTTGGAGAGTTGAAAGACAAGAGCTCTATCCGAATTGATTCTTCTTAAAGGGATGTCTAGTTTTGTTCGTGTTGAAGTCAGGAAGTATCTCCTTTATGGATGTGCTATCTTCCCCATAGTTGATTTGAGTTTGGGCTATCGTCAAATCAAACTCAGTTCCAAGGACTATCTTGATGATGTTTATACTCATGGTGTCTCCTCTGAGTATACCTTCATGTCATTTGGTCTGACCAATACTTTTGCCCTGTTCATGTAACATGTGAGTCTCTAGATGGAGTATTTTGATAAGTTTGTTGTTGAGCCCATCGATGACATTCTTATTTCCTCCGTGTCTAAAGAGGTTCATATTGAACAGTTGGCACTAATGTTGGAAACTTTTAAGAACCTTCTTTGTGTTATAATGAAGTATCCTCTCACAACAAGCATTTGATGAGTTTGAACAGTTGGAATCATTATGTGATAATGTGCAACTGAGGCACAACAATCAGATTCTTGGACCTACATATGGGGTTCAGACAAGTTTTCAACTATAAGTGCTTATAAATTCATGATTGGGGAACAACATGCTCCAAAATTCTTCACTTGGCTTTGGGATTCCTCTTGTCAACCCAAACACAAGTTCTTTTTCTGGCTCTTACTACATGACAGACTGAATACAAGGAATCTTCTTAGGCGAAAGAATATGCATTTGCCAACTTTTAACTGTGCCACCTTGGAATGTAATCAGGAAGAAACTTTAGCACATCTATTCTGGAGCTGCCCTTTTGCACAATCATGTTGGGCTCTGGTTTGCCCCCAAGTCATAAATCAACTTTCAGTTCTGGAGGCACTCTATGAAATAAAAGAGCACTTATCTACTCCTTTTGCAGGTAGAGATCATCATTCTTGCAGCATGGGCCATTTGGATTATTAGAAACGAGGAAGATTTTTGAAGATCGAGTTCCTTCCTTAGGTGCTTGGAAGGCAGTTTTCAGACAGGAACTCATTCTCCTTTCTTTCAGGATGAAGAAAAAACATGCTGCTGCTTACAAAGCTTGGCTAGACTTTTTCCTTTCTTCTCTAGTTTAGATTTCTTCTTTTTCTTTTTTTCCTCTCTGTACACCTTGTACAGTTTGTAGTTTTTTAGTAGCTTTGTACCTTTGTATATATTTTTCTTTAATAATAAAAATTGCAGTGGGGTTTTACCCCACTGTTTTACCCTCAAAAAAAAAAGTATGTGTTCTGGATGTAGGAAGTAACCTTCTCTGGTCCATGTGCATTTGCTGAAAGATGTCGTCGTGGATCCGAGTAGAATTTCCTTTCTTTTCCTCGGGAATCATCGCAAGTTAGTCATGCAAGTGCAAAGTATTCTTGAGATGGTTGGTTGTTACCTCCATCCCGTGAAACGTTCATCTATGCACACTAAGCCACTGACTGGTTTGTTCAAGAAAGAGAAAAAGCTTAAGAGCTTCATTATCTTCTTTGATGTCCCCACAATGACTCAAAGGTGTTACATTGCAAGTTCATATGCGTGCAATTGCCTTTGGCAGTCGCAACCATATGGATTACGCAATCTGGCTCAATCTTTTGGAGCTTGACATTATAGTCCATATCTTGAGAATCTAGCAACTTTACCTTGGTGGTAGCTGTTGCAATTTCTATTCGTACATTCCGAGTCTGAAATATCTTTACACATAACCTATGCTGAATCTCAAGCGGCAACGATGGTTAGTGTTTCTCAAGGATTCGTGACATAGGTCTCTTGATAAATCCGACAATATTGATGTCGTGGTTAACACAATTAGTCGGAAGTCCTAATGCTAAGATTTCTTGAAGTAACAAGAATAACCACTCTCCATAAGGATCTTGTGCGACTTATTCTAGGAGTTGCCCTTATGATGTCTTTTCAATCCGAAAGTCTGACCTTCATTTGATGACTTATTGAAGGCTTTTCTGAAGCCTGATATTGGTGTCTATAACATCAAGGAGAACATTACGTGTCTCTCGGTCAATCCCTCGAAATCATTTCTCCGGTGATAACAACTTCGTAAGGAGAAAAAAATTCACTCACCGGTGATTCTTACTACGTCGTTCGACAATGCTTTTCCCCTTCTTTTGGTTTTTACTTGAATATATCTTTAATTCACACGTTGTGTGAATTCGTCAGCCATATGTGACCCCAGTACTTTTGAGTAAGCTTTAACCGAATGACACTCCTCCTGTCATATTCAAAGATCAAAGCCTCAGAGAAGTATCTTTCCTTAGGATGCCAAATCTCTATTGTCTATTCGTTCAAGTAGCATGAAGTAATTCATGATCCTTGGCACTTCACTAGCCAGTGCTCTTTCAATTTCTCTGGTTTGTACCTGAAGATCTAATCAGTTCACACGTTGTGTGAATTCGTCAGCCATCTAGGGCCCCAGCCTTTTGAGTAGACTTCAATCGTTTCATGTATCCTACCGAAGAGTGACTATGATTTTAAAATCTAAAGTTGCTCTCATTGTATAATCATTCGTGCTTCTACGAGTCACCCTCTCTAGAGTGCCTGGTTATGGTATTAAAGGTAATTCAACTCTTCGCTACCTTGTCCTTCGTAATCTTGTCAAGCGTGGAGCAATTGCCCACCAAAGTTTGAAACTTGTTTCGTCCCCTCCGTTACCTTGATGTGTTTCATGTTTGTCAGCTCGAGAGTTGTTTCCAAATACACCTTCCATGAGTTGACCATGAAATACTCGATCTTTGTGAAGATCCACCATCTAGTGTCATTCCCTCTTCTCTTTAGGGTGAAGAAAGCAAAATGAAGAGCTCTTCATAGTGTTAAAGATCAACCTCTTCATGGTGTTGTGGATCAACTTCTTCATGAGGTCGTGAATCAACCTCTTCAAGAAGGAAGATTTTCGTGGTATCGACAAGATCGTGAAGACCGGTGTAGTCCTTGTTACCTTCTCTATTCCTACCTTGGAATCTCGGGACGAGATTCTTTTAAGGGGGATAGATCTGTAACACCCCTCTTTTACAAAACCTAGATTAGGATTGTTTGTGCATCATGAGCATCATGATTTTGTTTCTAAGAAAATTGCATCAATGAATTGTTTGGAAAAACCCTAATGTTGGTTTGAATCTCTCTCAAATTCAAATGCTCCAAAGTGTTTCCAAAAGTTTTCAAACAAAATACATGGCCATAAGTATATTTTGAAGGCCATGGATGGTTTCCAAATTTTAAAGAAGTTTGAAACTTCAAACAGATTTCAAATACCAAAAAGAGTTTGGAAACAAAAATAGAAAAAAAAATTGGAAAAAAGAGAGAAGAGATCTCTCTCTCTTCCCCGGGCCAGCAACCCATCTCCCCTTCCCCTTTCTCCACTTGGGCTCAGCCCAACACAACCCAACATAGCCCAGCAAGAAACCCAGGGGGTTTTGTGCAAAGTTTGCTTCCTTCCCCGCAGCTCCAAGCTGCTCGGTGTCGTGGTCGCCGTCGTCCGATCCTCCTCGTCGCCAAGATGCACGCCGCCGCCCCCGGCGGCCTACAAGACCCTCCGCGCCGCCGAGGCAAACCCTAGGCTGCCCCCTTTTCCTTCTCCCTCCGCTGTTCTCTCTCACGCGCGCAACGACCGAAGTCCGAGCTCGCAGACGCCGGCCGCCCCCGCCGTTCCTCGCCTTCCCTTGCACCGGCGAGAGGCCCCGGAGCTCCGCCTCGTCGCCACGACCCTCCCCGTCGAAGGAATCGACGCGGGGTGCCCCGAATCGACCCCGCCGCGTCCTTCTTCCCCGCATCCGACCGCCGGCAGTCGGCCCGATGCCGGCGCTACCGGCCTCCCCCGCCCTCGCCGTCGCATCCTTCAGCTCTGCGGTGAGATCCTCGACCTGACAGTGCCCTCGGCCACCTCTCTCCCCCTCTGGAGCGTCCCCGCATCGCCTGCCTGCTCCGGCCACCGCTCGGCCTCGTCCCCAGCCATGCTCCGGCGACCAATAGGTCGCGGCGCCACCACCAGGTGGTCGCCCGCGTCCTCGCGCGTCGGACGCGCCCTCCCGCGTGCCCTGGTGCGCTCCACAGTGCCGCCGCTGTGTGCCACCGGCGGCTCACCGCCGGTTGCTGACCACCGGCGTTGACCCCGGTGGGACCCGCCCCTGTTTTTTCCTTTAAATTTCTTTTATTTTCTGTAAATGAAAATATATTGACAGGTGGGGCCCCTTGTTAGGTTTTTATGTTTTCGTAAATATTTAGGAAAAGAATAAAACCATGACATGTGGGTCCAGTCAGTCAGGTTTTTATTATTTTCCAGGAATTTTCAGAAATGATTTAAAATGAATAAAACTTGTAAAATTCTTAACTTATTCATTTTAAATCAGAAAATTATGTATAATATATCAAAATTTTCAGAAAAATGAGATCTACAATTTGGTTACAAAATCATTCATTGATAAATAACTTTGAACCCTATTTGTTTTAGAAGAACTTAATCAACCCCTCTGAGGTTCCGGAACTACTAAACCTAGTCCCGTCGAACCCCAGTTAAAATGATGATGTCTTAGGGTTAACTTCAGTACCTAATTAACATGTCATATCATCATTCTTGTATGCGCATTGCATCGATGCCATGTGTTGATTGTTGTTCTACCTTTCCGGTGTTTGCTTCTTCGCGATCGATAGAGCAAGTGCCCGAGACGATGAAGATCGACAACGACGCAACTCAATAATTTTCAATCGATGAACAAGTCAAGCATGGGATCTCCGAAGATCCATATTGGTTTATCAGGGACAAAGGAAAGCCCTAGCTTGGTTCATAATATGATTTCGAAATGCTTTTACTTCTGGTTCCTACATATTGCATACGCTTTCCAATATGTTTTATCGGCAGGTATAGTTATCCTATGTGTGTTGCATTTACCATCCTTGTAGCCTAAATACTCTGATCCACTGCTCACAGCAAGACTAGGTTTGAGCTATGTGTGCATCGCTAGAGCCGATATATCGATTATGCTTAGCCATGCTTAGTTGACAAATTCTGATCCATCCGGTTGATGAATCAGAGCTACGAATGAACCTAGTATGGCAGGATGACGTGGTAAGATCAGTGATGTTAATAAACATGTTTAAAGGCTTGGATGGGCCGCCACATGGGTATGTGGTGATTTGACTCGTTCTCGCCGATACTAGGACCTGAGGTTCTCGCCTTCGGAACCAAGGCCGAGCGTACGGCCACACGGGGTCCATGGGAACCCCTTGGCCCGAACTTGCCTAGCTTACCCATGAGTCAATTAGTTTGCGAGTTCCATTTGGCATTCCGCATGGCGAAGGCGTGGAAAAGGTTTTCAAAGGTGCATCATACAGGGCGTGGCCGGGGTGAAGGATGCTGGAGGCATTGAACTGGATCCCCTGCGCACAATGACCGGGACCGCCTCGGAGAATGGCTACCTACGATGACGGAGCTCCCCAGTTAGTTTGACTCATGGAATAGGCGAAGCAAGGGAAAGGTTTTGGTCGACCACCCTCTGCCGGCACACCACGGAAGTGTGCTAACGTTCTGGCATTAAGAGTCGGTCGGCGCGTGTGGGTAAAGTTGTACACCCCTGCAGGGTTAAATCTTTTCGAAAAGTCGTGTCCACGGTTACGGACGACTTGGGGAAGGACGTGTTGATCATAGAGAACTTTAACCTAATCGTAAAACTTGGAATCAATGTGTGATAAGAATCCCTCCTCGGGGTATCGAGGGGGTGCTCCTAGTTGATAGGTTCAGATGATGATGAAGATTCGGTGGATTCAATATGATGATCAGTAGAGCTAGAGATATCGCTCTCTTATCCCTTTTTAAAATGATCTAAATAGACAAGCTTCTGCTCCCTCTTGTCTTACAAAGGAAAACTGGCTTTACGCAAAATAAGCTCCACATAAAGCCTCGCATACCCGCTTTGCTAACAGGTTGTACTAAGTCTTGCTGAGTCCCTGTACTCAGCTTTGCATGCTTTGTTTCAGACGAAGACTCTCCAACAAATGAAGGTTTCTAGGTCGACAACGACGAGTAGCTTGGGATTCCCAGGTGGCAGCCTGGAATCTATGGGTTGGGACGTCGCCGTTATGCTCCTGGCCTCTTAGGCCTTTTGCTATCTTGCTATTTAGAATAGCATAACTTCGCTTCCGTTGATTGATGAAATGTCGGGTCGGTGACCTCTCGCTTGTAATACTTTTGTTTTTCGCTCAGTTATGAGCTTGTATTACTCTTTGAGTCATAGAGTCACTGTTATGTTACCGATTCTCACCCTGTAGGCCCTAGAGATCTAGGTTAGGCTTATGCCAGATGCAGATCTGGGTTTGTCTAGCCTACGACCCTGGGGGTCCCGACATACCATCTTCTAGTTTGGATCTTGGCTTGTTGTTCGTTCTTGCGGTAGGAATTTTTTTGTTTTCTATGCTACGAATCCCATCATTATTATGGGTTGAATATCTCCCCTAGTCATGTTCAAATCCCCAGTAACCATAATTGGGCATTGGAAATTCATAATGACATTTACGAGTTCAATTGTTGTTTGTAAATATATATTTCTTAAATGTTGGATGTGGTGTGTTTTTGCAATGGTTCCCTTCTTTGCAAGACATACACGAATGGAGTGTCTGATTTATACACTACAAGAAATGTGTTGACTTGCGACCCTCCATTTTTATCACTAAATCGTCATTATTTTTCATCTATGATGATTCTATGACAAAAAATTGATCGTCAAAAACGGAGCGTCGAGAATCAACAACCATGACCTTTTATTTGAAATCGTCATACTCGTCTATGACGATATTGGATCGTCATATAGACTATGACGATCCAATATCGTCACGGGCAATCTGGCCACGCCACATCAGATCCTACGTGGCCAATCCGACGTGGCAAAATTATGACGAAATCCAATCGCCGTAGATTAAAGGTATTTCTATTTTTGTGTCCCTGGTTCGTTAGTTGTGCTTAGTTTTCCCCAGCCGCTTAACTTTTCCTCAGTTTTCCTCTCCCTCCAGTTTGAAACCCCTCGCAGACGCTCGGACGGGGGGTTGTCGTCTGGACAGAGGCCTTGACCGTTACCGTTAATCTGACGGGTGGGGCTGCACAGGGGTAGTTCCTCCCTGACCGTCTCGTGCTGACGGGTAGGGTCAGGAGACACGTCGGAGCAGCCATCCATCTATCACTGACGTGTGGGCCGTTTTTTTCTTGATTGTATATGGGCTACCAATGACAAATGGGGCCGCTCTATAGGGCTGCCGCAGCCAATGACCAGTGGGGTCGTGTATTTTTCAGAAAAAGACATATATTGTCGCTCTGTGGGGCTGCCGCAGCCAATGACTAGTGGGGTCGTCTATTTATTTAGAGAATATCATATATTGCCGCCCTGTGGGGCCTCCGCAACCAATGACCACTGGGTCGTCTATTTATTTAGAGAAAGGGAAAATCATATAGAGCCGCTTGATGTCTACGGGAGCTTCTATTCTTGTAGACAGTGTTGGGCCTCCAAGAGCAGAGGTTTGTAGAACAGCAGCAAGTTTCCCTTAAGTGGATCACCCAAGGTTTATCGAACTCAGGGAGGAAGAGGTCAAAGATATCCCTCTCATGCAACCCTGCAACCACAAAGCAAGAAGTCTCTTGTGTCCTCAACACACCTAATAGGTGCACTAGTTCGGCGAAGAGATAGTGAAATACAGGTGGTATGAATGAATATGAGCGAGTAGTAATGGCGCCGGAAAATAGCTTGTCTGGCGTGTGGTTGATGGTGGTAATATGGTAGCAGATAGTAACGCAAGTAAAACGATAAACAAGCAGCGATAGCGATATTTAGGAACAAGGCCTAGGGATTAGACTTTCACTAGTGGACACTCTCAACTTTGATCACATAACAGAATAGATAAATGCATACTCTACACTCTCTTGTTGGATGATGAACACATTGCGTAGGATTACACGAACCCTCAATGCCGGAGTTAACAAGCTCCACAATTCAATGTTCATATTTAAATAACCTTAGAGTGCATGAAAGATCAACACGACTAAACCAAGTACTAACATAGCATGCACACTCGTCACCTTCACACCATGTAGGAGGAATAGATCACATCAATACCATCATAGCAATAGTTAACTTCATAATCTACAAGAGATCATAATCATAGCCTACGCCAAGTACTAACACGGATGCACACACTCGTCACCATTACACCGTGCAGGAGGAATAAAACTACTTTAATAACATCACTAGAGTAGCACACAGATAAATTGTGATACAAAACACATTGCAATCATAAAGAGATATAAATAAGCACTTCACTATGCCATTCATAACAGCGAATAAGTATTCTGTGAAATATAGCCTAAGAGACCCACACGGTGCACACACTTGTCACCTTTACACACGTGGGACAAGGAGTCTCCGGAGATCACATAAGTAAAACCCACTTGACTAGCATAATGACATCTAGATTACAAGCATCATCATATGAATCTCAATCATGTAAGGCAGCTCATGAGATTATTGTATTGAAGCACATAAGAGAGAGATTAACCACATAGCTACCGGTACAGCCCCGAGCCTCGATGGAGAACTACTCCCTCCTCATGGGAGACAGCAGCGTTGATGGAGTGGCGGTGGTGTCGATGGAGGAGCCTTCCGGGGCACTTCCCCGTCCCGGCGGCGTGCCGGAACGAGACTCCTGTCCCCCGGATCTTGGCTTCGCGATGGCGGCGGCTCTGGAAGGTTTCTCGTACCGTGGCTTTTCCGTATCGAGGTTTTAGGTCGGGGACCTTTAAATAGGCGAAGAGGCGGAGTCGGAGGGGCGACGAGGCGGCGACACCATAGGGGGCGCGGCCCAGGCCCTGGCCGCGCCACCCTGTCGTCTGGGGCCCACAGGGCCCCCTCTGGCGGCTCTCGGGTGTTCTGGATGCTTCCGGTGAAAATAGGAACCTGGGCGTTGATTTCGTCCAATTCCGAGAATATTTCGTTACTAGGATTTCTGAAACCAAAAACAACAGAAAACAGCAACTGGCACTTCGGCATCTTGTTAATAGGTTAGTTCCAGAAAACGCATAAATATGACATAAAATGTGCATATAACATGTAGATATCATCAATAATGTGGCATGGAACATAAGAAATTATCGATACGTCGGAGACGTATCAGCATCCCCAAGCTTAGTTTCCGCTCGTCCCGAGCGGGTAAACGATAACAAAGATAATTTCTGGAGTGACATGCCATCATAACCTTGATCATACTATTGTAAGCATATGTAATGAATGCAGCGATCAAAACAATGGTAATGACATGAGTAAACAACTGAATCATAAAGCAAAGACTTTTCATGAATAGCACTTTCAAGACAGGCATCAATAAGTCTTGCATAAGAGTTAACTCATAAAGCAATAATTCAAAGTAAAGGTATTGAAGCAACACAAAAGAAGATTAAGTTTCAGCGGTTGCTTTCAACTTATAACATGTATATCTCATGGATATTGTCAATGTAAAGTAATATAACAAGTGCAATATGCAAGTATGTAGGAATCAATGCACGGTTCACACAAGTGTTTGCTTCTTGAGGTGGAGAGAGATAGGTGAACTGACTCAACATAAAAGTAAAAGAAAGGTCCTTCAAAGAGGAAAGCATCGATTGCTATATTTGTGCTAGAGCTTTGGTTTTGAAAACATGAAACAATTTTGTCAACGATAGTAATAAAGCACATGTATCATGTAAATTATATCTTACAAGTTGCAAGCCTCATGCATAGTATACTAATAGTGCCCGCACCTTGTCCTAATTAGCTTGGGTTAACACTGATTATCATTGCATAACATATGTTTCAACCAAGTCTCACAAAGGGGTACCTCTATGCCGCATGTACAAGGGTCTAAGGAGAAAGTTCGCATTGGATTTCTCGCTTTTGATCATTCTTCAACTTAGACACCCATACCGGGACAACATAGACAACAGATAATGGACTCCTCTTTTAATGCTTAAGCATTTAACAGTTAATATTCTCATAAGAGATTGAGGTTTTATGTCCAAACTGAAACTTCCACCATGATTCATGGCTTTAGTTAGCGGCCCAATGTTCTTCTCTAACAGTATGCATACTCAAACCATTTGATTGTGAAAACCGCCCTTACTTCAGACAAGACGAACATGCATAGCAACTCACATGATATTCAACAAAGAGTTGATGGCGTCCCCAGGAACATGGTTATCGCATAACAAGCAACTTAATAAGAGATAAAGTGCATAAGTACATATTCAATACCACAATAGTTTTTAAGGCTATTTTGTCCCATGAGCTATATATTGTAAAGGAGAATGATGGAAATTTAAAGGTAGCACTCAAGCAATTTACTTTGGAATGGCGGAGAAATACCATGTAGTAGGTAGGTATGGTGGACACAAATGGCATAGTGGTTGGCTCAAGGATTTGGATGCACGAGAAGAATTCCTCTCAATACAAGGTTTAGGCTAGCAAGGTTATTTGAAACAAACACAAGGATGAACCGGTGCAGCAAAACTCACATAAAAGACATATTGTAAACGTTATAAGACTCTACACCGTCTTCCTTGTTGTTCAAACTCAATACTAGAAATTATCTAGACCTTAGAGAGACCAATTATGCAAACCAAATTTTAGCAAGCTCTATGTATTTCTTCATTAATAGGTGCAAAGTATATGATGCAAGAGCTTAAACATGAGCACAACAATTGCCAAGTATCACATTATCCAAGACATTTTACCAATTACTACATGTAGCATTTTCCGTTTCCAACCATATAACAATGAACGAAGCGAGTTTCAACCTTCGCCATGAACATTAAAAGCTAAGAACACATGTGTTCATATGAACCAGCGGAGCATGTCTCTCTCCCACACAATCATTTATTCAAACAAAAACAAAAACAAAAACAAACAGACGCTCCAAGTAAAGTACATAAGATGTGACCGAATAAAAATATAGTTTCAGGGGAGGAACCTGATAAGTTGTCGATGAAGAAGGGGATGCCTTGGGCATCCCCAAGCTTAGATGCTTGAGTCTTCTTGAAATATGCAGGGATGAACCACCGGGGCATCCCCAAGCTTAGACTCTTCACTCTTCTTGATCATAGTATATCATCCTCCTCTCTTGACCCTTGAAAACTTCCTCCACACCAAACTCGAAACAAACTCATTAGAGGGTTAGTGCATAATCAAAAACTCACATGTTCAGAGGTGACACAATCATTCTTAACACTTCTGGACATTGCTCAAAGCTACTGGACATTAATGAAACAAAGAAATCCATCCAACATAGCGAAAGAGGCAATGCGAAATAAAAGGCAGAATCTGTCAAAACAGAACAGTCCGTAAAGACGAATTTTAAAATGGCACCAGACTTGCTCAGATGAAAAAGCTCAAATTGAATGAAAGTTGCGTACATATCTGAGGATCACTCACGTAAATTGGCATAATTTTCTGAGTTACCTACAGAGAATTAGGCCCAGATTCGTGACAGCAAGAAATCTGTTTCTGCGCAGTAATCCAAATCTAGTATGAACCTTACTATCAAAGACTTTACTTGGCACAACAAAACATAAAACTAAGATAAGGAGAGGTTGCTACAGTAGTAAACAACTTCCAAGACTCAAATATAAAACAAAGTACTGTAGTAAAATAAACACATGGGTTATCTCCCAAGAAGTGCTTTCTTTATAGCCATTAAGATGGGCTCAGCGAGTTTTAATGATGCACTCGAAAGAAATAGTAGTTGAAGCAAAAGAGAGCATCAAGAGGCAAATTCAAAACACATTTAAGTCTAACATGCTTCCTATGCATAGGAATCTTGTAAATAAACAAGTTCATGAAGAGCAAAGTAACAAGCATAGGAAGATAGAACAAGTGTAGCTTCAAAAATTTCAGCACATAGAGAGGTGTTTTAGTAACATGAAAATTTCTACAACCATATTTTCCTCTCTCATAATAACTTTCAGTAGCAACATGAGCAAACTCAACAATATAACTATCACATAAAGCATTCTTATCATGATTCTCATGCATAAAATTATTACTCTCCACATAGGCATAATCAATTTTATTAGTTGTAGTGGGAGCAAATTCAACAAAGTAGCTATCATTATTATTCTCATCATCAAGTATAGGAGGCATATTGTAATCATAATCAAATTTATCCTCCATAACAGGCGGTACTAAAAGACTACTATCATTATAATCATCATAAATAGGAGGCAAAGTATCATCAAAGAAAATTTTCTCCTCAATGCTTGGGGGACTAAAAATATCATGCTCATTAAAGCCAGATTCCCCAAGCTTATAATTTTCCATATCATTAGCAACAATGGTGTTCAAAGCGTTCATACTAATATGTTCCATAGGTTTTTTAATTTTCGCATCAAACCATCCATGTCTTAAATCAGGAAATAGAATAAGAAGCTCATTGTTGTCCATTATGCCAAACTAGTGTAAACAAGAAACAACAAGATGCAATTGCGGGATCTAAAGGAAATAGCTTCGAGTACTTACAACGGCGAAAATAGCTTAGTAGCCGAGATCCGGAGTGTGAGTACCTTTTACCTTTCCTCCCCGGCAACGGCGCCGGAAAATAGCTTGATGTCTACGGGAGCTTCTATTCTTGTAGACGAGTGTTGGGCCTCCAAGAGCGAGAGGTTTGTAGAACAGCAGCAAGTTTCCCTTAAGTGGATCACCCAAGGTTTATCGAACTCAGGGAGGAAGAGGTCAAAGATATCCCTCTCATGCAACCCTGCAACCACAAAGCAAGAAGTCTCTTGTGTCCCCAACACACCTAATAGGTGCACTAGTTCGGCTAAGAGATAGTGAAATACAGGTGGTATGAATGAATATGAGCAGTAGTAATGGCGCCGAGAAAATAGCTTGTTGGTGTGTGGTTGATGGTGGTAATATGGTAGCGATAGTAACGCAAGAAAGCAAGTAAACAAGCAGCGATAGCGATATTTAGGAACAAGGCCTAGGGATTAGACTTTCACTAGTGGACACTCTCAACTTTGATCACATAACGGAATAGATAAATGCATACTCTACACTCTCTTGTTGGATGATGAACACATTGCGTAGGATTACACGAACCCTCAATGCCGGAGTTAACAAGCTCCACAATTCAATGTTCATATTTAAATAACCTTAGAGTGCATGAAAGATCAACACGACTAAACCAAGTACTAACATAGCATGCACACTTGTCACCTTCACACCATGTAGGAGGAATAGATCACATCAATACCATCATAGCAATAGTTAACTTCATAATCTACAAGAGATCATAATCATAGCCTACGCCAAGTACTAACACGGATGCACACACTCTGTCACCATTACACCGTGCGGGGAGGAATAAAACTACTTTAATAACATCACTAGAGTAGCACATGGATAAATTGTGATACAAAACACATTGCAATCATAAAGAGATATAAATAAGCACTTCACTATGCCATTCATAACAGCGAATAAGTATTCTGTGAAATATAGCCTAAGAGACCCACACGGTGCACACACTGTCACCTTTACACACGTGGGACAAGGAGTCTCCGGAGATCACATAAGTAAAACCCACTTGACTAGCATAATGACATCTAGATTACAAGCATCATCATATGAATCTCAATCATGTAAGGCAGCTCATGAGATTATTGTATTGAAGCACATAAGAGAGAGATTAACCACATAGCTACCGGTACAGCCCCGAGCCTCGATGGAGAACTACTCCCTCCTCATGGGAGACAGTTCCGTTGATGGAGATGGTGGTGGTGTCGATGGAGGAGCCTTCCGGGGCACTTCCCCGTCCGGCGGCGTGCGGAACGGAGACTCCTGTCCCCCGGATCTTGGCTTCGCGATGGCGGCGGCTCTGGAAGGTTTCTCGTACCGTGGCTTTTCCGTATCGAGGTTTTAGGTCAGGGACCTTTAAATAGGCGAAGAGGCGGAGTCGGAGGGGCGACGAGGCGGCGACACCATAGGGGGGTGCGGCCCAGGCCCTGGCCGCGCCACCCTGTCGTCTGGGGCCCACAGGGCCCCCCTCTGGCGGCTCTCGGGTGTTCTGGATGCTTCCGGTGAAAATAGGAACCCGGGCGTTGATTTCGTCCAATTCCGAGAATATTTCGTTACTAGGATTTACGAAACCAAAAACAACGAAAACAGACAATCGGCACTTCGGCATCTTGTTAATAGGTTAGTTCCAGAAAACGCATAAATATGACATAAAATGTGCATATAACATGTAGATATCATCAATAATGTGGCATGGAACATAAGAAATTATCGATACGTCGGAGACGTATCACCGCTCTATGGGGCCGCCTCAGCCAATGACCGCTGGGGTCGCCCTTAGTGAAAAGGCATATATCCCTGCTTTTAGTTAGAGAGAAGCAAAAAGTTCGCTAATTAATTTTTCTTAAGCTAGACCCAGCAGGTGACTATTTTCGCAGCTTAATCTAAAGTGAATCTTATGATAAACATGGCTGAAACCTAGTGTTGTGTATTTCATTAGTCATCGGAGAACCGCTGACAGCTTGTTCCCCACCCTCGGACGGAGAAGCCATCGTCGGCACCTCGTCGCGCCGCCGGCTCTGTCCCCCGGCAGCGTCGGACGGACTGCGGTGTTGCACGTCAACCACAGCTCCAGCACTTGTTTCGTCTGCATGCATTGTACCCACCGCAGGAAAGTACACCGCATGCAGACCCGCCGCCCACGACGACCGGGATTTGTTCCGCGCACCAATTGGTAGTATAGCTTGGTAAGACCTCCGCTTCTGCCTCCCCCACCTCCTAATCGATTCGGTTCCCGTAATTTATTGGAGTTTGCAGGTGTGAAATAGTCCTCAATGTCTGGTCGTAGCGGGTACACCGGCGAGGGTGGGGATTCGATCATGTCGTGGCCACGTTCTACTTCTCCTACCTCATCAAATGTGCAGGTATCTAGCTTCTGCTCTTTGTACTATCGTTGAATTTGAAGTGCCGCCATGGCCTGTTGGAGTGATTTCAGTTGTTCTTTTTTCCATTATTGTTACAGTTTACCAGGCAAGCCAATGATCCATGGTACATTGCATACCAAGATGATTCAACCCAGTGGTGTAGCCAGAGGAAGAATTCAAAGCTTATTCGCAATGAGAAGTTGATACTTGAGACATATCTTGCCGTATTTGATCAAGTGGTAGAAAATCTAGGACATGAACTTCAAGTGATGGGCGACGAGAAAAGTAGATTCATCTGGGAAGTTTTATTAGGTGTCATCCCTGTCCTAGCAGTTATGTGGTTGTGGTAGATGATTTAGTTAGTATAGAATTGTTATTCAGTACATGGCTCTAACCACTATATTTTGGTGTGGCTCTAACCACTGTATTTTGGTGTACAATTTTCTAGCTGTGCTAAGTAATGCGTGGGATAATTTTAGCATGCATGAACATCTTATAAAAGTGAAGGGATCCCAAAACTGAAAGCATGTACCAGCCTCTCGGATCAAATACATATCAATCTTCCCAATCAAGTTGGGATAGAATTCAAATCATACATACGGATATACATGGACACATCGAGAAAGTGGAGAAGCTTTTTTTGAGACGGAGGTAGTAGTTCGAACAATTTTATCCCAATTTGAAATTGAAAAATACAAATTTATTATAATTTATCCCAATTTGCGACGTCGAACACGGCAGCGCAGCGATGGGCTAGAAGGGCCTGGACGACGGGCGGCTGAGGGGTGGTCATCTGCGCCATCCGCAAACTCGGACATGGAGGAGGGCTGGATCCGCGGCTTCGCAACCACTCTTGGCACTGCCACCATCTTGGTGTACTTCATCAGCCACGGATCTGAGGAGGGCTGGATCGGCGGCTTTGCAGCGTGGTTGTAGACGATGGCTTCAATCGTCTTGGCATCGATTCGCACTCTCGGCACCGCCACCGTCTTGGTGTCCTTCATCAGCAACGGATCTCAGGGCAACGGAAATGAGACATTGGCAGGCTCCAACATTGAAGGCTGGATATGCATCGTTGCAGCGATGTTGTAGGCGATGGCTTCAATGATCTTGGCATCGATGACCACTATCGGCACGGCCGCCGTCTTGGTGTTCTTCGTCATCAACAGATCTGAGAAGAGAAACAAAAGTGAGACAGAGAGATACATTTCAACTATTTCTGAGGGTTAGATCCTCACCGGCACTCTTAGATCCACGTTGCCGCACGCACGGTTAGATCCACGCCGCCGCACGCACGGTTAAATCCGCGCCGCCGCACGCATGCTGTAGTTCCGCGCCGCCGCACGCACGGTTAGATCCTCGCCACCGCACGCACGCTGCAGTTCCGCGTCGCCGCGACCGCCAGAGTAAGAGAAGAAATAGGAGAGAGGAACATGCGACTGGAATATGCGGCTGTCAGGGTTGGTAGGTATGTGCTCTGCTCTTCTCTCTGTATGCATCCATCAAGGTAGAGAGAGATATACAGGCCGTCCAATCATAAATGATCCAAAGGTGCAAGCGTACGTTGATCTATCAACCAACCAAGATCTGTGTGACATACATCTCGACCAATCAGAGATCAACCAGTGAGTACAAGTGAGGAAAACTGAGTAGAACTAAGAGGGGGAAAAGTGAGGAAATTTTTATCGGAAGGGCAAAAACTGAGTAGGACTGATTAAAACAAGTGGACCCGGAGGGGGAAAACTGAGTAAAACTAAGTAAAACATGGGCACCCAAATAATAAAGGGAGTAAGGGAAATTGAAGCTTTTGGCATAAAAAATGTTAGATTGTGTTATTTGAACAATATAGTACATTTTGGCCGACGTGATATTGTTTGCAATTCAAAGATACACAAGTGTGACGAATTTGGACTCATTTGGACAAAGTTTTGTAAGCATAGTGGGTATTTGGGAGGTTTGTTGAGTAGAAAGTCCAGCATCTTCATAGCTAGTAGCTCATGGACTAGGAAGTGGTTTTGGGAAAAACTTCATATCTCTATATTTCCTTTTCCATTATTATTTCTCTAGGTTGTAGGTAACATAACAAGACTCCATGGGAAGGTTCCACCATGTTTTGAATTATTTTGTATTATTTTGAATTAAACTAAACCCATGATACGTCTCAAACGTATCCATAATTTCTAATGTTCCATGCTAATTTTATGATGATACTCACATGTTTTATACACACTTTATGTCATATTTATGCATTTTCCGGCACTAACCTATTGACGAGATGCCGAAGAGCTAGTTGTTGTTTTCTGCTGTTTTTGGTTTTAGAAATCCTACAAAGGAAATATTCTCGGAATTGGACGAAATCAATGCCCAGGGTATTATTTTTCCACGAAGCTTCCAGAAGACCGAAAGGATCACGAAGTGGGGCGACGAGGCGCCGCCACACTAGGGCCGTGTGGCCAGGCTAGGGCCCGCGCCGCCCTAGCGTGTGGGGCCCCTGTCAGCCCTCCGACTCCGCCCTTCCGCCTACTTAAAGCCTTCGTCGCGAAACCCTCTGTACCGAGAGCCACGATACGAAAAACCTTCCAGAGACACCACTAGTGAACTGTGGACCCCGGTCCATTCTTTACATCTGAAATATAATCTACTGCAATTGTTCTTTACTGTTCTTCGCAAACAAACATCATCTTCCACACTATACAATTAATCCTTTGTTTACAGCAAGCCGGTGAGATTGACAACCTCACCGTTACGTTGGGGCAAAGTACTTTGATTGTGTTGTGCAGGTTCCACGTTGGCGCCGGAATCCCTGGTGTTGCGCCGCACTACACTCCGTCACCAACGATCTTCACGTGATCCTTGACTCCTACTGGTTCGATAAACCTTGGTTTCTTACTGAGGGAAACTTGCTACTGTACGCATCACACCTTCCTCTTGGGGTTCCGAACGGACGTGTGTTAACTGCATGCATCAAGCACTTTTTCTGGCGCCGTTGCTGGGGAGATCAAGACACGCTGCAAGGGGAGTCTCCCACATCCAATCTCTTTACTTTGTTTTTGTCTTGCTTTACTTTACTTTATTTACTGCTTTGTTTGCTCTTTATATCAAAAACACAAAAAAATTAGTTTCTAGCTTTACTTTATTTACTGTCTTGTTGCGTTCTCTATATTAAAAACACAAAAAACTAGTTACTTGCATTTACTTTATTTAGTTTGTTTTATTTACTACTGCTAAAATGGGAACTGTTGAGAATACTAAGTTGTGTGACTTCACTAGCACAAATAATAATGATTTCTTATGCACACCTATTGCTCCACCTGCTACTACAGCAGAATTTTTTTAAATTAAACCTGCTTTACTAAATCTTGTTATGAGAGAGCAATTTTCTGGTGTTAGTTCTGATGATGCTACTGCCCATCTTAATAATTTTGTTGAACTTTGTGAAATGCAAAAGTATAAGGATGTAGATGGTGATATTATAAAACTGAAATTGTTTCCTTTCTCCTTAAGAGGAAGAGCTAAAGATTGGTTGCTATCTTTGCCTAAGAATAGTATTGATTCATGGACTAAATGTAAAGATGCTTTCATTGGTAGATATTATCCTCCTGCTAAAATTATATATGTAAGGATGCTTTTATTGGTAGATATTATCCTCCCGCTAAAATTATATCTTTGAGAAGTAGAATAATGAATTTTAAACAATTGGATAATGAACATGTTGCTCAAGCATGGGAAAGAATGAAATCTTTGGTAAAGAGTTTCCCAGCCCATGGACAAACTACTTGGATGATCATCCAAACCTTCTATGCAGGACTGAATTTTTCTTCGCAGAACCTATTGGATTCAGCTGCTGGAGGTACCTTTATGTCCATTACTTTGGGGGCGGCAACAAAGCTTCTTGATGATATGATGACAAATTACTCTGAATGGCACACGGAAAGAGCTCCACAAGGTAAGAAGGTAAATTCTGTTGAAGAAACCTCCTCCTTGAGTGATAAGATTGATGCTATTATGTCTATGCTTGTGAATGGTAGATCTAATGTTGATCCAAATAATGTTCCTTTAGCTTCATTGGTTGCCCAAGAAGAACATGTTGATGTGAACTTCATTAAAAATAATAATTTCAACAACAATGCTTATAGGAATAATTCTGGTAACAACTATAGGCCATATCCTTCTGCTAATAGTAATGGTTATGGTAATTCTTATGGGAATTATTACAACAATAATAGGAGTGTACCCCCTGGTCTTGAAGCCATGCTTAAAGAATTTATTAGTACACAAACTGCTTTTCACAAATCTGTTGAGGAAAAGCTTGATAAAATTGATATTCTTGCTTCTAAGGTTGATAGACTTGCCTCTGATGTTGATCTTTTAAAATTGAAATTTATGCCTAATAAGGATAATGATAATAAGATTGTTACCACAGCAAACGCCATCCAAGTTCGAATTAATGAGAATATTAGATTGATGGCTGAATTGCATGCTAGGTGGGAAAGAGAAGAAAACGAAAAACTTGCTAAAGAGAATAATGTAGCTAAAGTTTGGACTATTACCACCACTAGTAATGATAATGATTCACATGTTGCTAAACCTCCTACTATCAATGGTAAAATAATTGGTGTTGGCAATATTTCTACTCCTAGTGCAAAGCGTGCAAAATTGCCTGAAACTGTTGAAACTGCTTGTGATAAAACTGCTGAAATTTTTCAAAATATTGGGGACAATGATCCCATTACTGTAGATCATAATGGTTTAGATTTTGATGATTGTCACATCTCTGAGGTTATAAAGTTCTTACAAAAACTTGCTAAAAGTCCCAATGCTAGTGCTATAAATTTGGCCTTTGCAAAACATATTACAAATGCTATCATAAAAGCTAGAGAAGAGATACTAAAACTTGAAACTTCTATTCCTAGGAAGTTAGAAGATGGTTGGGAGCCCATCATTAAGATGAGGGTCAATGATTTTGATTGTAATGCTTTATGTGATCTTGGTGCAAGTATTTCTGTTATGCCTAAGAAAATCTATGATATGCTTGACTTGCCACCATTGAAAAATTGTTATTTGGATGTTAATCTTGCTGATAATGCTATAAAGAAACCTTTGGGGAGGATTAATGTTTGTATTATGGTTAACAATAACCTTGTCCCCGTTGATTTTGTTGTCTTGGATATTGAATGCAATGCATCTTGTCCGATTATATTGGGAAGACCTTTTCTTCGAACTGTTGGTGCTACCATTGATATGAAGGAAGGTAATATTAAATATCAATTTCCTCTTAAGAAAGGTATGGAACACTTCCCTAGAAAGAGAATGAAGTTACCTTATGATTCTATTATTAGAACAAATTATGATGTCGATGCTTCATCTCTTGATGTTACTTGATTCACACTTTCTGCGCCTAGCTGAAAGGCGTTAAAGAAAAGCGCTTATGGGAGACAACCCATTATTTTACTACAGCACTTTTGTTTTATATTTGAGTCTTGGAAGTTTTTACTACTGTAGCAACCTCTCCTTATCTTTATTTCATTGCATTGTTGTGCCAAGTAAAGTCTTTGATAGTAAAGTCAATACTAGATTTGGATTACTGCGCAGAAACAGATTTCTTGCTGTCACGAATTTGAGTAGAATTCTCTGTAGGTAACTCAGAAAAATCTGCCAATTTACGTGCGTGATCCACAGATATGTACGCAACTTTCATTCAATTTGAGCATTTTCATCTGAGCAAGTTAAGTGCCCCAGAAAAATTCGTCTTTACGGACTGTTCTGTTTTGACAGATTCTGCCTTTTATTTCGCATTGCATGTTTTGCTATGTTTGATGGATTTCTTTGTTCCATTAACTTTCAGTAGCTTTGTGCAATGTCCAGAAGTGTTAAAAATGATTATGTCACATCTGAATATATGAAATTTTAATTATGCACTAACCCTCTAATGAGTTTGTTTCGAGTTTGGTGTGGAGGAAGTTTTCAAGGGTCAAGAGAGGAGGATGAGACAATATGATCAAGAAGAGTGAAAAGTCTAAGCTTGGGGATGCCCCCGTGGTTCATCCCTGCATATTTCAAGAAGACTCAAGCATCTAGGCTTGGGGATGCCCAAGGCATCCCCTTCTTCATCGACAACTTATCGAGTCACCTCTAGTGAAACTATATTTTTATTCGAGTCACATCTTATGTGCTTTACTTGGAGCGTCTGTTTGTTTTTATTTTTGTTTTGTTTGAATAAAATCGGATCCTAGCATTCTTTGTGTGGGAGAGAGACACGCTCCGTTGTTGCATATGAACACATGTGTTCTTAGCTTTATTCTTAATGTTCATTGCGAAGGTTGAACTACTTCGTTCATTGATATATGGTTGGAAACGGAAAATGCTGCATGTGGTAATTGGTATAATGTCTTGAATAATTTTATACTTGGCAATTGTTGTGCTCATATAGATCATGTTTAAGCTCTTGCATCATGTACTTTGCACCCATTAATGAAGAACTACATAGAGCTTGTTAAAATTTGGTTTGCATGATTGGTCTCTAGAGTCTAGATATTTTTCGGTTAAGGTGTTTGAACAACAAGGAGACGATGTAAAGTCTTATAATGCTTACAATATGTTCATATGTGAGTCTTGCTGTACCGTTTTATACTTGAGTTTGCTTCAAACAACCTTGCTAGCCTAGCCTTGTAATGAGAGGAATTCTTCTCCTGCATCCAAATCCTTGAGCCAAAAACTATGTCATTTGAGTCCACCATACCTACCTACTACATGGTATTTTCTCTGCCATTCCAAAGTACATTACTTGAGTGCTACCTTTAAAATTCTATTCTTTGTCTTTACAATACATAGCTCATGGGAAAATAGCCTTAAAAACTATTGTGGTGAAGAATATGTACTTATGTATCTTATTTCTTAATAAGTTGCTTGTTGAGCGGTAACCATGTTTCGGGGACGCCATCAACTTTTACCTTTGTTGAATATCATGTGAGTTGCTATGCATGTTCATCTTGTCTGAAGTAAGGGTGATTTTCATGATCAAATGGTTTGAGTATGCATATTGTTAGAGAAGAACATTGGGCCGCTAACTAAAGCCATGAATCATGGTGGAAGTTTCAGTTTGGACACAAATCCTCAATCTCTTATGAGAATTTTATCTGTTGTTAAATGCTTATGCATTAAAAGAGGAGTCCATTATCTGTTGTCTATGTTGTCCCGGTATGGATGTCTAAGTTGAGAATAATCAAAAGCGAGAAATCCAATTCGAACTTTCTCCTTAGACCTCTGTACGAGGCGGCATAGAGGTACCCCTTGTGACACTTGGTTGAAACATATGCTATGCAATGATAATCCATGTTAATCCAAGCTAATTAGGACAAGGTGCGAGCACTATTAGTATTATATGCATGAGGCTTGCAACTTATAGGATGTCTTATACATAACACATATGATTTATTACTACCGTTGACAAAATTGTTTCTATGTTTTCAAAATGAAAAGCTCTAGCACAAAAATAGTAATCCATGCTTCCCTCTGCGAAGGGCCTATCTTCTACTTTATTGTTGAGTCAGTTTACCTATTCTTTCTATCCCGAAGCAAACACTTGTGTAAAGCTGTGTGCATTGATTCTTACATGTTTACCTATTGCACTTGTTATATTACTTTGTGTTGACAATTATCCATGAGATATATATGTTGAAGTTGAAAGCAACCGCTGAAACTTATATCTTCCTTTGTGTTGCTTCAAAGCTTTCTACTAAGAATTTATTGCTTTATGAGTAACTCTTATGCAAGTCTTATTGATGTTTGTCTTGAAAGTATTATTCATGAAAAGTCTTTGCTATATGATTCATTTGTTTACTCATTGTCTTCATCATTGCTTCGAATCGCTGCATTCATCTCATGTGCTTTACAATAGTATTGATCAAGATTATGATAGCATGTTACTTCAGAAATTATCTTTGTTATCGTTTACCTACTCGAGGGCGAGTAGGAACTAAGCTTGGGGATGCTTGATACGTCTCAAACGTATCCATAATTTCTTATGTTCCATGCTACTTTTATGATGATACTCACATGTTTTATACACACTTTATGTCATATTTATGCATTTTCCGGCACTAACCTATTGACGAGATGCCGAAGAGCCAGTTGCTGTTTTCTGCTGTTTTTGGTTTCAAAAATCCTACAAAGGAAATATTCTCGGAATTGGACGAAATCAACGCCGAGGGTCTTATTTTTCCACGAAGCTTCCAGAAGACCGAAAGGATCACGAAGTGGGGCGACGAGGCGCCGCCACACTAGGGCCACGCGGCCAGGCTAGGGCCCGCGCCGCCCTAGCGTGTGGGGCCCCTGTCAGCCCTCCGACTCCGCCCTTCCGCCTACTTAAAGCCTTCGTCGCGAAACCCTCTGTACCGAGAGCCACGATACGGAAAACCTTCCAGAGACACCACTAGTGAACTGTGTACCCCGGTCCATTCTTTACATCTGAAATACAATCTACTGCAATTGTTCTTTACTGTTCTTCGCAAACAAACATCATCTTCCACACTATACAATTAATCCTTTGTTTACGACAAGCCGGTGAGATTGACAACCTCACCGTTACGTTGGGGCAAAGTACTTTGATTGTGTTGTGCAGGTTCCACGTTGGCGCCGGAATCCCGGTGTTGCGCCGCACTACACTCCGTCACCAACGACCTTCACGTGATCCTTGACTCCTACTCGGTTCGATAAACCTTGGTTTCTTATCGAGGGAAAACTTGCTATCGTACGCATCACACCTTCCTCTTGGGGTTCCCAACGGACGTGTGTTAATCGCACGCATCAACCCAAAACAATATTTTTTGGAGTTTAGTCACTTGCAATAATACATACATTATTGTGATTATTCAACATACGAACTTGGGAACGTCACACTAGTTTGAATTCAATACAAAGGGATCCCCAATACAAATTGTTCATACAAATTCAAATTAATTGTTCAAATCTTTCTCTTGCTCCTGGTGTGACGCGCTGGGTCCACCACCTTACTCCGGGTAACCCTACCATGGATATTGCCGGTGTCTACCTTCCTTTTGCCCTCTTTCTTCTTCTTCTTCTTCTTCTTCTTCTTCTTCTTCTTCTTCTTCTTCTTCTTCTTCTTCTTCTTCTTCTTCTTCTCTTCGGGTTGTGCCAAGACTGAGACAACCATATCATACGAAGCTTGTGGTCTTTCTTCTAATGCATTTTCTTCCCTTGCTTCTACAATCTGCTCTTGATCCATCGGCTTACCCAGACTCTCGATCCATTGCTTCACTCAGCTCTCTATGCATTTCTTCAAGGGCCTCTCGATCCATGTGTTCCCTCTCGCTCTCGATCCATTGGTTCAAGCAGCTCTCGATTCATCTCGTTCAATCTGATCTCGATCCATCGGTTCAAGCGCCTCTCTATACATCGGTTCAAGCAGCTCTCGATTCATTGCTTCAATCTCCTCATGTTGAATTGTTGCTTCCGCCCGATATTTCATTCCAAAAGCTGGGTCAACTAGATTTTTACAAAGCCTAGCAATGTGTCCAGGGGTTTTCCACAACGTTTGCACTTAAGTCGTCGAATCGGTGCACCACCCTCTGCACTAGCTCTGATCCTATTCTTCCTCGGCCTACCTGCCGGTCTAGTAAAAAATGGAGTGTACGATTTGAAGCCTAGATCGAATTTCATCCATTTGTCTTTTCCCAACAAGGTAGGAACATTCATAGCATATGCAGCCCTAAATTTGGCAATAGAGAAATACTCTGACACATACTGATCAACTTCACCTTCTGCACCCCCTGTAACACTCATGAAAAACAATGCGTGTATGCAGGGTATCCCACGGATCTTCCATTGCCTACAATGGCATGTCCTATCAACCGAACTCACTGGATACCTCCACTGCCTATTTTTACTGTCAGTGTAGGTTACCTCAACCTCCATTCCATTTCTGATGCATTTCATCTTAAATTGTTTTGCCCTGGCATGCAAAGAATTAATCAAAGATGGGAGCATGAGATGGCCTTGATATTTTGTGGCTGCAATTATTTGATGCGGATCAATCTTTATCATGATCATCCGCCTAATCTTATCAAATATTTGCCACAACATAAGCCCTTTCAATGACTTGACCTTTCCATTGAAACTCTCCACAAGGTTACTTGTTACATAGTCTACCTTGCAAATTTCATTGAATTGGCTTCTTGACCACACCCTACCATGATGTTCATCCTAGTACTCCTTCACCCCATGTTTTTGTTTATACAACACATCCAAATGAAACAGATGCTTCCTAATAATGCATGCGTATGAAGCTGGCCATAGGTTGTCAGTAAAAACTTTAGCCTTGAATTTCTTTGTAAAATTCTGTACCAAGTGTCGCATACATTCCCTATGCTCCACTCCAAGGAATACTCGCTTCTACCGCACTCTCCAAACCTTTGCAAGCGTCCGTGTGGATAGCAAGTCCCGGTGGATGACCTATAAGGTCGCGCAAATTCTGCAAAAACCAAGTCCAACTTTCCTCTGACTCAACCTCCAAAACTCCATAAGCAACAGGGAACATCCAATTGTGTCCATCAACTACAGTAGCAGCAACTAGTTGTCCTTTAAACCTGCCATGAAGAGTTGTTGCATCCACGGCCAAATAAGGCCTGCAACCGTCCAGAAAGCCTTTCCAGCAAGCTTTAAAACAAAGAAAAGCCATTCTAAAACATTCCTTCTGCATTATCCTCCCGCTTTTCAATTTGTAGGGAACTGTATGCTTGTCTATCGCTGCAACACTGTCTGGACTAGCCATCTCCACTTCATCTTTGAAAGTGTAAAGCAACTGAAAGCTTTCATTCGATGGACCATTGATCCTATCAAGAGCCATTTCCTTTGCATAGAACATCCTCATGTAAGGTATTTTATATCAAACTTCTCAGATATCTTGGTTATGAGTGTTGTTGGACCAAGTGATGGAGTTTCTCTCAGCCAATCTATGATTGCATCTGCCAACCACCTAGTCTTCGCTAGCTTTGATTTCTCCTCTGGCTCTCCCGCTCGAGGTGGACAAGTATGGTCGATCGAGTTCTTCTTTATCTGAAACATAATGATAAGGGATATCAGTAACAGTTAACAAATTTTACACCGTGATCTTAAATACACAACTGGTTGGCGTAGTACCTGAACCACGGTGCTTCTGAGCATTGTGGATGCATGCAGCCGCCATCTACACCTCTTGTATGGGCACTTAACTGTGAACCTACCTGGCTCACTTTTAATAACCTCATAATCATTCTTGGTGAGAATGCAATATGTAGTAATTGCATTACGGCATTCCATCATCGTTTGAAATACGGTGCCTGATACGTCTCAAACGTATCCATAATTTCTTATGTTCCATGCTAGTTTTATGACAATACTCACATGTTTTATACACACTTTACATCATTTATATGCATTTTCCGGCACTAACCTATTAACAAGATGCCGAAGCGCCGGC
>NC_061508.1:312896319-312967562 GCF_022539505.1 Lolium rigidum | reverse complement strand
TTGGACACAAATCCTCAATCTCTTATGAGAATTTTATCTGTTGTTAAATGCTTATGCATTAAAAGAGGAGTCCATTATCTGTTGTCTATGTTGTCCCGGTATGGATGTCTAAGTTGAGAATAATCAAAAGCGAGAAATCCAATTCGAACTTTCTCCTTAGACCTGCTGTACGAGGCGGCATAGAGGTACCCCTTTGTGACACTTGGTTGAAACATATGCTATGCAATGATAATCCATGTTAATCCAAGCTAATTAGGACAAGGTGCGAGCACTATTAGTATTATATGCATGAGGCTTGCAACTTATAGGATGTCTTATACATAACACATATGATTTATTACTACCGTTGACAAAATTGTTTCTATGTTTTCAAAATGAAAAGCTCTAGCACAAAAATAGTAATCCATGCTTCCCTCTGCGAAGGGCCTATCTTCTACTTTATTGTTGAGTCGGTTTACCTATTCTTTCTATCTCGAAGCAAACACTTGTGTAAAGCTGTGTGCATTGATTCTTACATGTTTACCTATTGCACTTGTTATATTACTTTGTGTTGACAATTATCCATGAGATATATATGTTGAAGTTGAAAGCAACCGCTGAAACTTATATCTTCCTTTGTGTTGCTTCAAAGCTTTCTACTAAGAATTTATTGCTTTATGAGTAACTCTTATGCAAGTCTTATTGATGTTTGTCTTGAAAGTATTATTCATGAAAAGTCTTTGCTATATGATTCATTTGTTTACTCATTGTCTTCATCATTGCTTCGAATCGCTGCATTCATCTCATGTGCTTTACAATAGTATTGATCAAGATTATGATAGCATGTTACTTCAGAAATTATCTTTGTTATCGTTTACCTACTCGAGGGCGAGTAGGAACTAAGCTTGGGGATGCTTGATACGTCTCAAACGTATCCATAATTTCTTATGTTCCATGCTACTTTTATGATGATACTCACATGTTTTATACACACTTTATGTCATATTTATGCATTTTCCAGCACTAACCTATTGACGAGATGCCGAAGAGCCGATTCTTTGTTTTCTCGCTGTTTTTGGTTTCAAAAATCCTACAAAGGAAATATTCTCGGAATTGGACGAAATCAACGCCGAGGTCTTATTTTTCCACGAAGCTTCCGGAAGACCGAAAGGATCACGAAGTGGGGCGACGAGGCGCCGCCACACTAGGGCCACGCGGCCGGGCTAGGGCCCGCGCCGCCCTAGCGTGTGGGGCCCTGTCAGCCCTCCGACTCCGCCCTTCCGCCTACTTAAAGCCTTCGTCGCGAAACCCTCTCGTGCCGAGAGCCACGATACGGAAAACCTTCCGGAGACACCACTAGTGAGCTGTGTACCCCGGTCCATTCTTTACATCTGAAATACAATCTCTATTGCAATTGTTCTTTACTTGTTCTTCGCAAACAAACATCATCTTCCACACTATACAATTAATCCTTTGTTTACGAGCAAGCCGGTGAGATTGACAACCTCACCGTTACGTTGGGGCAAAGTACTTTGATTGTGTTGTGCAGGTTCCACGTTGGCGCCGGAATCCCTGGTGTTGCGCCGCACTACACTCCGTCACCAACGACCTTCACGTGATCCTTGACTCCTACTGGTTCGATAAACCTTGGTTTCTTACTGAGGAAAACTTGCTACTGTACGCATCACACCTTCCTCTTGGGGTTCCCAACGGACGTGTGTTAACTGCACGCATCAACCCAAAACAATATTTTTTGGAGTTTAGTCACTTGCAATAATACATACATTATTGTGATTATTCAACATACGAACTTGGGAACGTCACACTAGTTTGAATTCAATACAAAGGGATCCCCAATACAAATTGTTCATACAAATTCAAATTAATTGTTCAAATCTTTCTCTTGCTCATGGTGTGACCGCGCTGGGTCCACCACCTTACTCCGGGTAACCCTACCATGGATATTGCCGGTGTCTACCTTCCTTTTGCCCTCTTTCTTCTTCTTCTTCTTCTTCTTCTTCTTCTTCTTCTTCTTCTTCTTCTTCTTCTTCTTCTTCTTCTTCTTCTTCTCTTCGGGTTGTGCCAAGACTGAGACAACCATATCATACGAAGCTTGTGGTCTTTCTTCTAATGCATTTTCTTCCCTTGCTTCTACAATCTGCTCTTGATCCATCAGTTTACCCAGCTCTCGATCCATTGCTTCACTCAGCTCTCTATGCATTTCTTCAAGGGCCTCTCGATCCATGTGTTCCCTCTGCTCTCGATCCATTGGTTCAAGCAGCTCTCGATTCATCTGTTCAATCTGATCTCGATCCATCGGTTCAAGCAGCTCTCTATACATCGGTTCAAGCAGCTCTCGATTCATTGCTTCAATCTCCTCATGTTGAATTGCTGCTTCCGCCTGATATTTCATTCCAAAAGCTGGGTCAACTAGATTTTTACAAAGCCTAGCAATGTGTCCAGGGGTTTTCCACAACGTTTGCACTTAAGTCGTCGAATCGGTGCACCACCCTCTGCACTAGCTCTGATCCTATTCTTCCTCGGCCTACCTGCCGGTCTAGTAAAAAATGGAGTGTACAGTTTGAAGCCTAGATCGAATTTCATCCATTTGTCTTTTCCCAACAAGGTAGGAACATTCATAGCATATGCAGCCCTAAATTTGGCAATAGAGAAATACTCTGACACATACTGATCAACTTCACCTTCTGCACCCCCTGTAACACTCATGAAAAACAATGCGTGTATGCAGGGTATCCCACGGATCTTCCATTGCCTACAATGGCATGTCCTATCAACCGAACTCCTTGGATACCTCCACTCGCCTATTTTACTCGTCAGTGTAGGTTACCTCAACCTCCATTCCATTTCTGATGCATTTCATCTTAAATTGTTTTGCCCTGGCATGCAAAGAATTAATCAAAGATGGGAGCATGAGATGGCCTTGATATTTTGTGGCTGCAATTATTTGATGCAGATCAATCTTTATCATGATCATCTGCCTAATCTTATCAAATATTTGCCACAACATAAGCCCTTTCAATGACTTGACCTTTCCATTGAAACTCTCCACAAGGTTACTTGTTACATAGTCTACCTTGCAAATTTCATTGAATTGGCTTCTTGACCACACCCTACCATGATGTTCATCCTAGTACTCCTTCACCCCATGTTTTTGTTTATACAACACATCCAAATGAAACAGATGCTTCCTAATAATGCATGCGTATGAAGCTGGCCATAGGTTGTCAGTAAAAACTTTAGCCTTGAATTTCTTTGTAAAATTCTGTACCAAGTGTCGCATACATTCCCTATGCTCCACTCCAAGGAATACTGCTTCTACTGCACTCTCCAAACCTTTGCAAGCGTCCGTGTGGATAGCAAGTCCTGGTGGATGACCTATAAGGTCGCGCAAATTCTGCAGAAACCAAGTACAACTTTCCTCTGACTCAACCTCCAAAACTCCATAAGCAACAAGGAACATCGAATTATGACCATCAACTACGATAGCAACAACTAGTTGTCCTTTAAACCTGCCATGAAGAGTTGTTGCATCCACGGCCAAATAAGGCACTCGCAACCGTCCGAAAGCCTTTCCGAACAAGCTTTAAAACAAAGAAAAGCCATTCTAAAACATTCCTTCTGCATTATCCTCCCGCTTTTCAATTTGTAGGGAACTGTATGCTTGTCTATCGCTGCAACACTGTCTGGACTAGCCATCTCCACTTCATCTTTGAAAGTGTAAAGCAACTGAAAGCTTTCATTCGATGGACCATTGATCCTATCAAGAGCCATTTCCTTTGCATAGAACATCCTCATGTAAGGTATTTTATATCAAACTTCTCAGATATCTTGGTTATGAGTGTTGTTGGACCAAGTGATGGAGTTTCTCTCAGCCAATCTATGATTGCATCTCGCCAACCACCTAGTCTTCGCTAGCTTTGATTTCTCCTCTGGCTCTCCCGCTCGAGGTGGACAAGTATGGTCGATCGAGTTCTTCTTTATCTGAAACATAATGATAAGGGATATCAGTAACAGTTAACAAATTTTACACCGTGATCTTAAATACACAACTGGTTGGCGTAGTACCTGAACCACGGTGCTTCTGAGCATTGTGGATGCATGCAGCCGCCATCTACACCTCTTGTATGGGCACTTAACCGTGAACCTACCCGGCTCACTTTTAATAACCTCATAATCATTCTTGGTGAGAATGCAATATGTAGTAATTGCATTACGGCATTCCATCATCGTTTGAAATACGATGTGCACTGATACGTCTCAAACGTATCCATAATTTCTTATGTTCCATGCTAGTTTTATGACAATACTCACATGTTTTATACACACTTTACATCATTTATATGCATTTTCCGGCACTAACCTATTAACAAGATGCCGAAGCGCCAGTTCCTGTTTTGTGCTGTTTTTGGTTTCAGAAATCCTACACAGGAAATATTCTCGGAATTGGACGAAACGAACGCCCAGGGTCTTATTTTTCCACGGAGCTTCCAGAAGACCGAAGGGGATATGAAGTGGGGCCACGAGGTGGCGACACCACAAGGCGGCGCGGCCAAGGAGGGGCCCGCGCCGCCCTATGGTGTGGGCCCCTCGAGCGCCCCCCGACTCTTCCCTTCCGCCTACTTATACTCTCCATCGTGAAAACCCTATTACCGAGAGCCACGATACGGAAAAAGTTCCAGAGACGCCGCCGCCGCCAATCCCATCTCGGGGGATTCAGGAGATCGCCTCCGGCACCCTCGCCGGAGAGGGGAATCATCACCTGATGGCTCTACATCACCATGCCCGCCTCCGGATTGATGTGTGAGTAGTTCATCCTTGGACTATGGGTCCATAGCAGTAGCTAGATGGTTGTCTTCTCCTCTTGTGCTATCATGTTTAGATCTTGTGAGCTGCCTATCATGATCAAGATCATCTATTTGTAATGCTACATGTTGTGTTCGTTGGGATCCGATGAATATTGAATACTATGTCAAGTTGATTATCAATCTATCATATATGTGTTGTTTATGTTCTTTCATGCTCTACATTGCTAGTAGAGGCTCTGGCCAAGTTGATACTTGTGACTCCAAGAGGGAGTATTTATGCTCGATAGTGGGTTCATGCCTCCATTGAATGCGGGACGGTGACGGAAAGTTCTAAGGTTGTGGATGTGTCTGTTGCCACTAGGGGTAAAACATCAATGCTTTGTCTAAGGATATTTGTGTTGATTACATTACGCACCATACTTAATGCAATTGTCTTTTGTTTGCAACTTAATACTGGAAGGGGTGCGAATGCTAACCCGAAGGTGGACTTTTTAGGCATAGATGCATGCTGGATAGCGGTCTATGTACTTTGTCGTAATGCCCTGATTAAATCTCATAGTAGTCATCATGACATGTATATGCATCTCTATTTGTCAATTTCCCAACTGTAATTTGTTCACCCAACATGCTATTTATCTTATGGGAGAGACACCACTAATGAACTGTGGACCCCGGTCCATTCTTTTACATCTGAAATACAATCTATCGCAATCTCGTTCTCTCGTTGTTTTCTACAAGCAAACATCATTCTCCACACCATACGTTTAATCCTTTGTTTACAACAAGCCGGTGAGATTGACAACCTCACTGTTAAGTTGGGGCAAAGTATTTTGATTGTGTTGTGCAGGTTCCACGTTGGCGTCGGAATCCCTGGTGTTGCGCCGCACTACACTCCTTCGCCAACAACCTTCACGTGGCCTTCATCTCCTACTGGTTCGATAACCTTGGTTTCTTACTGAGGGAAAACTTGCTGCCATACGCATCACACCATCCTCTTGGGGTTCCCAACGGACGTGTGCTTCACGCGTTATCAAGCTCTTTTTCTGGCCGCCGTTGTCGGGGAGATCAAGACACGCTGCAAGGGGAGTCTCTCACATCCAATCTCTTTACTTTGTTATTGTCTTGCTTTACTTTATTTTATTTTCTGCTTTGTTTGCTTTCTCTATATAAAAAATACAAAAAAATTAGTTACTTGTTTTACTTTATTTAATTCTGTTCTACTTAGCTTATTTTTATTACTGTTAAAATGAATACTCCTAAGAACACTAAGTTGTGTGATTTCACTAGCACCAATAATAATGATTTTATATGCACTCCTATTGCTCAACCTGCTACTACACAGAATTCTATGAAATTAAACCTGCTTTACTAAATCTTGTTATGAGAGAGCAATTTTCTGGTGTTAGTTCTGATGATGCTGCTGCCCATCTTAATAATTTTGTTAAACTTTGTGAAATGCAAAAGTATAAGGATGTAGATGGAGACATTATAAAACTGAAATTGTTTCCTTTCTCCTTAAGAGGAAGAGCTAAAGATTGGTTGCTATCTTTGCCTAAGAATAGTATTGATTCATGGACTAAATGTAAAGATGCTTTCATTGGTAGATATTATCCTCCTGCTAAAATTATATCTTTGAGAAGTAGCATAATGAATTTTAAGAAATTGGATAATGAACATGTTGCTCAAGCATGGGAAAGAATGAAATCTTTGGTAAAGAATTGCCCTACCCATGGACTAACTACTTGGATGATCATCCAAACCTTTTATGCAGGAATGAATTTTTCTTCACGGAACCTATTGGATTCAGCTGCTGGAGGTACTTTCATGTCCATCACCTTAGGCGCCGCAACAAAGCTTCTTGATGATATGATGATAAATTACTCTAAATGGCACACGGAAAGGACTCCACAAGGTAAGAAGGTAAATTCTGTTGAAGAAACCTCCTCCTTGAGTGATAAGATTGATGTTATTATGTCTATGCTTGTGAATGGTAGATCTAATATTGATCCTAATAATGTTCCTTTAGCTTCATTGGTTTCTCAAGAAGAGCATGTTGATGTGAACTTCATTAAAAGTAATAATTTCAACAACAATGCTTATAGGAATAATTCTGGTAACAACTATAGGCCATATCCTTCTAATAATGGTAATGGTTATGGTAATTCTTACAACAATAATAGGAGTACACCCTCTGGTCTTGAAGCCATGCTTAAAGAATTTATTAGTACACAAACTGCTTGTAACAAATCTGTTAAGGAAAAGCTTGGTAAAATTGATATTCTTGCTTCTAAGGTTGATAGTCTTGCCGCTGATGTTGATCTTTTAAAATTGAAAGTTATGCCTAATGAAGATAAATATATTAAGTCATTTTCTACAGCAAACTCTATCCAAGTTCGAATTAATGAAAATATTAGATTGATGGCTGAATTGCATGCTAGGTGGGAAAGAGAAGAAAAAGAAGAAAAACTTGCTAAAGAGAATAATGTAGGTAAAGTTTGGACTATTACCACCACTAGTAATGTTGATGCTTCACATGTTGCTAAACCTCCTACTATCAATGGTAAAATAATTGGTGTTGGCAACGTTTCTACTCCTAATGCAAAGCGTGCAAAACTGCCTGAAACTGCTAAAATTGCTGAAACTGTTTGTGATAAAACTGCTGAAATTTTTCAAAATATTGGGGACAATGATCCCATTGCTGTATATCATAATGGTTTAGATTTTGATGATTGTCATATCTCTGAAGTTACTAAGTTCTTACAAAAACTTGCAAGAAGTCCTAATGCTAGTGCTATAAATTTGGCCTTTACAAAACATATTACAAATGCTCTTATAAAAGCTAGAGAAGATAAATTAAAACTTGAAACTTCTATTCCTAGGAAGTTTGAAGATGGTTGGGAGCCCATCATTAAGATGAAAGTCAATGATTTTGATTATAATGCTTTATGTGATCTTGGTGCAAGTATTTCTGTTATTCCTAAGAAACTCTATAATATGCTTGACTTGCCACCATTGAAAAATTGTTATTTGGATGTTAATCTTGCTGATAATTCTACAAAGAAACCTTTGGGGAGGATTGATAATGTTCACATTACAGTTAACAATAACCTTGTCCCCATTGATTTTGCTGTCTTGGATATTGAATGCAATGCATCTTGTCCCATTATTTTGGGAAGACCTTTTCTTCGAACTGTTGGTGCTATTATTGATATGAAGGAAGGGAATATTAAGTATCAATTTCCTCTTAAGAAAGGTATGGAACACTTCCCTAGAAAGAGAATGAAGTTACCTTTTGATTCTATTATTAGAACAAATTATGATGTTGACGCTTCATCTCTTGATAATACTTGATTCACACTTTCTGCGCCTAGCTGAAAGGCGTTAAAGAAAAGCACTTCTTGGGAGATAACCCATGTATGTTTTTATTACTGTTTTGTTGAGTCTTGGAAGTTGTTACTACTGTAGCAACCTCTCCTTATCTTTACTTTATTGCATTGTTGTGCCAAGTAAAGACTCTAATAGTAAAGTTGATACTAGATTTGGATTGTCGCGCGAGAACAGATTTCTACCTGTCACGAATTTGAGTAGATCTCTCTGTAGAAGAATCAAAAAAAATCTGCCAATTTACATGCGTGGTCCTCAGATATGTACGCAACTTTCATTATTTTTGAGCTTTTTCATCTGAGCCTGTTAAGTGCCTCTAAAAAATTCGTCTTTATAGACTGTTCTGTTTTGATAGATTCTGCCTTTTATTTCGCATTGCCTCTTTTGCTATGTTGAATGGATTTCTTTGTTCCATTAACTTTCAGTAGCTTTGTGCAATGTCCAGAAGTGTTAAGAATGATTATGTCACCTCTGAATATGTGAATTTTTGATTATGCACTAACCCTCTAATGAGTTTGTTTGGAGTTTGGTGTGGAGGAAGTTTTCAAGGATCAAGAGAGGAGGATGATACAATATGATCAAGAAGAGTGAGAAGTCTAAGCTTGGGGATGCCCCCGTGGTTCATCCCTGCATATTTCAAGAAGACTCAAGCATCTAAGCTTGGGGATGCCCAAGGCATCCCCTTCTTCATCGACAACTTATCAGGTCACCTCTAGTGAAACTATATTTTTATTCCGTCACATCTTATGTGCTTTACTTGGAGCGTCTGTATGTTTTTGTTTTTGTTTTTGTTTGAATAAACTCGGATCCTAGCATTCTTTGTGTGGGAGAAAGACACCCTCCGCTGTTTCATATGAACACTGGTGTTCTTAGCTTTACTTTTAATGTTCATGGCGAAGGTTAAAACTGCTTCGTTGATTGCTATTTGGTTGGAAACAGAAAATGCTTCATGTGATAATTGGTATATTGTCTTGAATAATTTGATACTTGGAAATTGTTTGCTCAAATAGATCATGTTTAAGCTCTTGCATCATGTACTTTGCACCTATTAATGAAGAACTACCATAGAGCTTGTTGAAATTTGGTTTGTATGATTGGTCTCTCTAAAGTCTAGATATTTTCTGGTGAAGTGTTTGAACAACAAGGAAGACAGTGTAGAGTCTTATAATGCTTGCAATATGTTCTTATGTAAGTTTTGTTGTACCGGTTCATACTTGTGTTTGCTTCAAACAACCTTGCTAGCCAAAGCCTTGTACCGAGAGGGAATACTTCTCGTGCATCCAAAACCTTGAGCCAAAACCCATGCCATTTGTGTCCACCATACCTACCTACTATGTGGTATTTCTCTGCCATTCCAAAGTAAATTACTTGAGTGCTACCTTTAAAATTTCATTCCTTGTCTTTGCAATATATAGCTCATGGGAAAATAGCTTTAAAACTATTGTGGTATTGAATATGTTGCTATGTATCTTATTTCTTATAAGTTGCTTGTTGAGCGGTAACCATGTTTCTGGGGACGCCATCAACTATTACACCTTTGTTGAATATCATGTGAGTTGCTATGCATGTCCGTCTTGTCTGAAGTAAGTGCGATTTATCATGATCAAATGGTTTGAGTATGCATATTGTTAGAGAAGAACATTAGGCCGCTAACTAAAGCCATGAATCATGGTGGAAGTTTCAGTTTGGACACTAATCCTCAATCTCTTATGAGAATATTATCTGTTGTTGAATGCTTATGCATTAAAGAGGAGTCCATTATCTGTTTTCTATGTTGTCCCGGTATGAATGTCCTTAGTTGAGATCTATCAAAACCGAGAAATCAAATGCGATTTATCTCCTTGGACCTTTGTACAGGCGGCATAGAGGTACCCCTTTGTGACACTTGGTTGAAACATATGTTATGCAATGATAATCCATGTAAATCCAAGCTAATTAGGACAAGGTGCGAGCACTATTGGTATTCTATGCATGAGGCTTGCAACTTATAGGATGTCTTATGCATAACACATATGAATTATTACTACCGTTGTCCCTTGTTTCTATGTTTTCAAAATAAAAGCTCTAGCACAAAAATAGTAATCCATGCTTCCCTCTGCGAAGGGCCCTTTCTTCTACTTTATGTTGAGTCAGTTTACCTACTTCTTTCTATCTTAGAAGCAAACACTTGTGTCAACTGTGTGCATTGATTCCTACATACTTGCTTATTTGCATTCATCATATTACTTTATGTTGACAATTATCCATGAGATATACATGTTACAAGTTGAAAGCAACCGCTGAAACTTATATCTTCCTTTGTGTTGCTTCAAAACTTTCTACTAAGAATTTATTGCTTTATGAGTTAACTCCTATGCAAGTCTTATTGATGCTTGTCTTGAAAGTACTATTCATGAAAAGTCTTTGTTATATGATTCAGTTGTTTAATCATTGTCTTTACCATTGCTTCGAATCACTTCATTCATCTCATATGCTTTACAATAGTATTGATCAAGATTATGATAGCAACATGTCACTTCAGAAATTATCCTTGTTATCGTTTACCTACTCGAGGGCGAGTAGGAACTAAGCTTGGGGATGCTTGATACGTCTCAAACATATCCATAATTTCTTATGTTCCATGCTAGTTTTATGACAATACTCACATGTTTTATACACACTTTACATCATTTATATGCATTTTCCGGCACTAACCTATTAACAAGATGCCGAAGCGCCAGTTCCTATTTTGTGCTGTTTTTGGTTTCAGAAATCCTACACAGGAAATATTCCCGGAATTGGACGAAACGAACGCCCGGGGTCTTATTTTTCCACGGAGCTTCCGGAAGACCGAAGGGGATACGAAGTGGGGCCACGAGGTGGCGACACCACAAGGCGGCGCGGCCAAGGAGGGGCCCGCGCCGCCCTATGGTGTGGGCCCTCGAGCGCCCCCGACTCCGCCCTTCTCGCCTACTTATACTCTCCGTCGCGAAAACCCTATTACCGAGAGCCACGATACGGAAAAGTTCCGGAGACGCTGTCGCCGCCAATCCCATCTCGGGGGATTCAGGAGATCGCCTCCGGCACCCTGCCGGAGAGGGGAATCATCACCGGAGGGCTCTACATCACCAGGCCCGCCTTCGGATTGATGTGTGAGTAGTTCATCCTTGGACTATGGGTCCATAGCAGTAGCTAGATGGTTGTCTTCTCCTCTTGTGATATCATGTTTAGATCTTGTGAGCTGCCTATCATGATCAAGATCATCTATTTGTAATGCTACATGTTGTGTTTGTTGGGATCCGATGAATATTGAATACTATGTCAAGTTGATTATCAATCTATCATATATGTGTTGTTTATGTTCTTGCATGCTCTCCGTTGCTAGTAGAGGCTCGGCCAAGTTGATACTTGTGACTCCAAGAGGGAGTATTTATGCTCGATAGTGGGTTCATGCCTCCATTGAATCTGGGACGAGTGATGTAGAAAGTTCTAAGGATGTGGATGTGTCTGTTGCCACTAGGGATAAAACATCAATGCTTTGTCTAAGGATATTTGTGTTGATCACATTACGCACCATACTTAATACAATTGTCTCGTTGTTTGCAACTTAATACTCGGAAGGGGTGCGGATGCTAACCCGAAGGTGGACTTTTTAGGCATAGATGCATGCTGGATAGCGGTCTATGTACTTTGTCGTAATGCCCTGATTAAATCTCATAGTAGTCATCATGATATGTATATGCATCTCTATTTGTCAATTGCCCAACTGTAATTTGTTCACCCAACATGCTAGTTATCTTATGGGAGAGACACCACTAGTGAACTGTGGACCCCGGTCCATTCTTTTACATCTGAAATACAATCTACTGCAATCTCTGTTCTCTGTTGTTTTCTACAAGCAAACATCATTCTCCACACCATACGTTTAATCCTTTGTTTACGAGCAAGCCGGTGAGATTGACAACCTCACTCGTTAAGTTGGGGCAAAGTATTTTGATTGTGTTGTGCAGGTTCCACGTTGGCGCCGGAATCCCTGGTGTTGCGCCGCACTACACTCCTTCGCCAACAACCTTCACGTGGCCTTCATCTCCTACTGGTTCGATAACCTTGGTTTCTTACTGAGGGAAAACTTTCTGCTGTACGCATCACACCTTCCTCTTGGGGTTCCCAACGAACGTGTGCTTCACGCGTTATCAGTGCCTTCTGCAAGCTGAGGACCCTCCCTGTTCCACTCAATTGTTGGCGAGTCATCACCTTCGTAATCGGCTAAAACGAGGCTGTCATTGTTCTCATCCTTCTCTTCATCATCAGTGTCATCAAATATGGCACCTTGTGCAATATCTTCCATGTATTGATCCTCCATTGCTTGCTTACTACATCGATCTACCAATTAAGGAAACATCAAGTCATCCTCATCATCTTGAGGATACAAATCCTCAATCTCTGCATCGTCCTCCACATCGACCGCAGGAACGATTTGGCTACAACTAGCACTTGGGACAGATCGTGCTGCTGTGGACCTACAAGGAGCGCGGCGGCGCACATGATTAGCAAAGGCAGAAACAGTAGAAAGACATGATGCCCGACCACCTGATGATGCCCCAACACCAGATGATGCCTGGACCTTGTCCACATGGATACGAATTTTACCGACATGGCAAGAATCATTCAAAGCAAAAAAATAATTCCCAGATCCTCGTCGAAAATTAGTGGAACAAATCTTCCCTTCGTGCTGTTGAAATATTGGAAATCAACTAAATCGCGAGGGCCCCAGGGGTACATAGCGCAGATGTTATCTTTCAAATTCCTCAACGAGATGGTGGTTGCAACCACCGCTGGGATGTAAAATCCGCTCATATTGCATATGGAATCACGCAAAAATCTAGTATCCAGCCTAACCACCAGCCGAAAAGCCAGCGCTGGATCAATCCTATTTGGAAAGCAATGCAGTTAGTTGAGCAACAACGATTGGCGCTCAAAAACTGCCTAATGTTAATTCACATAGGCAGACGATGCTTAACCAGATGGAATTCGTGCGTTAGATCCCTCCGATTCCCAATCTTCTCCGCTGTTGAGGGGCATAATCGGCACACCAGACGGTTGTACAAACTCTACCGCAAGAGGGGTAGATCTAGTGGAGGCGGAGCCCTCTCCGCCTCCCACGGGTGGTGGTGGGGGCGGGGGCAGCTCGGGGGCGGACGACGCCATAAGGTAGGAGGGCAGGACGGCGTGGTGGCAGAGGGGCGGTGTGTGAGCTCTTCCAGTCTCGGGCGGAGGGGAAAGCTTTGGGTGAGTGAGACCGCAAGTCCGACGTGTCTCATTGGGTCAACAGTCAACACCATTCAAAAACAACGCTCAATTCACAACCACCGCGGCTCCCTAGTCGTCACCGGTAATGGCAAGGCCTCTGACCAGACGGCAACCCTCCCGTCCGAGCGTCTGCGAGGGGTTTCAAACTAGAGGGAGGGGAAAACTGAGGAAAAATTAAGCGGCTGAGGAAAACTGAGTACAACTAATGAACCAGGGGCACGAAAATAGAAATCCCTAGATTAAAATCAGCCCGGTCCATTTAGATGGTCTACACGGCCCAAGCCCATTCATTCTAGCCTTTGCTGCTTATGTTTTGGCCTTTTTCAATCCATTTGTATTTTGAGAGTTAAGCCTTTTTACAAACTTTTCTGGTCCATTTGCCTTTCGGGCCTTAGCATTTTTGCAGCGTATGATTCATTTCTTATTGGGCTGGTCCCACCAGTTCGCTCAATAATTCAAGCCCATTTTTCATTATCTATTTTCATAATTCTACCATGTTAGGTTTTATTTTCCAACGATTTGACAGTAATTAAACAACAGATAATTTAATCAAAACTAAAAAATACGCAAAATTGTTTTGAAAAGAGACATAATTAACACATGGTTCAAATCACATGTACAAGCTGAATGTAGAACGAAATGTAAACCCACCGCATGACTACAATCCTACAGCAGGCAACGTCCATCATCGGCAGAAGACAAAGGATGTCCTTCCAGCCAGATAGACTCGGATCCGAACCTCCGGGTCCCCTTTATGCTGCTACATCACCAGGACCTCTCCCGTCCACCATCGCCATGGCAATATGCCGGACTTCTCCCCATGTGCACCGTTCCGTTCGGCATCACATCACAATAGCTAGCTACTTACCAACACTATTCCAAGAAAGCCTCCACCGTAGGCTATTACATGCATCATGCAAGACAACGACCAACCAAAGGTGAAGCCAAAAAACAAAACCATTCAGGAAACAAACTGGCCGCAATAACAGTTTCAGAGTTCACAACATTAATGCTTCCAAACAAAAAAATGCATCAGATTGCAATACATGTCCGCCTCTATCTACTGCAAGTGAAATGAGAATATGATCGCAAGTCCAATAAAAGAGTGCCACCCATGTAGATAGTATTGCCGGATAACATCATGCAACCAATAAATTCGAAAAAAAGAGAACTCAAGTACATTTTTTTCCAGTTACATAAATCATTATGACTTATCACTTACATCATAAACTCGAAAATAAAGCAATAGGTAGAACACAACACATACAACAGTAACCATAAAATAACATCGTGGAGACTCGACCAGATCCACCATAGCCTTCATAGCGCACATAGGGACTTGACTCAAAATAATGCATGTCATCATGACCCATCAACCGAGCAACAAAGAGAATGGGATAGACAGAGGACTTACCTAATCTGGAAAAATAGCGTTGCTTCGGTTGCAGCAAGGTGCGCTAAACCCTAGGAATCTAGTGACATGGCCTTAGCTGCAGTACACACTCCATCAGGTGTGCAACAGTTAAAATCTTTACAGAAACAAGCTATTAGGTGCTCAATTTAAAAAGCCATTGTCAAGTAAGATAATTAACAAAGTAATAGGAGCGTTGCAGGGTTTAACAAAATCAAAGGAAGGTGATCTTAGATCTTTCTACTAGGATGTGTTCTCAGTTTTTGCTAAAACAGACAACATTCTAACATAGCAGCAAACTCCCTTGCAACAAGTGTTTGCAACATCGTCGATTTCACCTACTAAAACTACGATGTTGTTCAGCCAAATCGTTGTAAGTTTCTATGGTTTTGACCCTCCCAAACGGCTTACAACCATCTGTTGAGAAATCACCATACAATCATGACAATTTTACCCAGGGTCACTGAGAGAAGGTCACAAGTCAACACATTTCTTGTAGTGATATATGGTTGTACAGATTTTATTGTTAGCCATTTGGGTTAATTTTATTAAGATGGGATTCCAGTATTCTCATATAAATATAATATAGTCGTAGTATTTACATATAGGAACAAAGTGTCCTACACATTATGAGTCTTATATTTTTTTTATTAATATATGTTTTCATATATTAAGGAGGTCAATAGTTTCCCCTCTTTTTCTTATTTCGAAATGATCAACGTTGTAACTTGTAAATATAGTTGGTGAAGTTATCGTACGATGCTTGGTTAATCTTATTTATGTTGGAAGCTTGTCATTGTTATGTTTGGAGAATGGTGAAACATGAGTCAAAATGCAATTCAAAAGAATCATGTGGAGCTGAAGGGACATGATTTAGACAACACCCAGCTTGTGAAAAATGTCATTGACATTTCTTGTAGGAATATGGTTTTGGTTATCAAGTGGTTGTGCTGCTAGTTCAGGTGTTCAACATGTCACTGGAAATGATTTAGGTTTACAACAAGGCATTTCTTGACTTATTTTTGGATCGTCTACTGGGATGTCTGATCATCACCTACAATGGTATTCTTGAAATCTATAGAAGATGCACCACATTTAACGCTCTCCACATCGAGGATTTTCCACCCATCTGATGCATGCAAAATGCATGCATGAACTTTGTAGTTGACTAACACATATTCCCACATATTTGCAACATATATCATGTTATATCCATGTTTTATATTGATTTTTGGGGACTTAGCAATGATCCCCTTTATTTGAGTTATAACTCTACAGGACAGTGAAACTCATTCTTAAGTACTTGTTCTGATCCAACTTGTATGCAAGAACATGTGTGGAGAGAAGTGTGTATTAGATGGAGTAGCATGATTGTAATGATTGAATAGTGACAACAAATTCATGATCTATTATGGTTTTACATTTTCCTTTCTTTGCATCACTAGGGATAAAGTGAATGCATATGCTATGTTTATCATGTAACAATTGTGATAATCTTGTTTACTCAAGGTAGGATATTTGATATTCAAACATCATGTCAAAATACTTAAGGCTATGCTCTATTAATTCTTCATACAAGATTGCCTGGACTTTTCCCTTTCTTGTGGAGTATAAGAGAGATGTGTTGCATCATCTTTGTGTTAGGACGTGATGCCCATATAAATGCTCATCAAGACAATATTGAAGTTCCACCAATATTATGTCATTAATGAATTGTTAGTGTCCACTAAAACATAAAAATAGAGTAGAGAAGTGAATCCATAAACATCGGTCCAATTTTAATCATAAGAAACAATTTTCCAACACTTTTACCATACTTTACATTTTCTGCAATAGTTTAATCCAAAAATACAAAAAAAACTTTCTTTACTTAAACACACACAAAACCCAAGAACAATTATCCCTTTAATGTTTTTATCTACTTTACTTAGTTTATTTACCTTACTTTACTTTCAGTTTCTCTTTTATGTACAATTACTAATACGAAACCTTGTGCTTGAAAACCACACGGTGGAATTGGGGACACAAGGCAAAACTTTTCTTTGCGGGATTGCTGGAAGAGGAGAAGGAGGAGATAACTCTAAGCCAATTACCCGAGAGTTCGATATAAATCCTCGAGTCGCCCTTGTGGGAAAAACTTCTCTTGCTACAACATTCTGCGCTTTGAGTCCCAACGAATTGACAATATACGCGAGCGTCATCACCATCACAGTTGCATCCTTGCGGACTGTGGTGACGCACGCTATGAGACACCTATTCCTTTCCTTAGATAATTGCCCTGAAATCTCGAGAAGCACTATTGCTTACTTCATGACCGAGAAGCCTGGTTTGGCAATGTGGAGCTTCATATCATGGATGTGGATAGACGAGTGCAATATCAGAAGTGAAAACAACAATCTCCCTTTCATTGGTGCCCGTCCGAGTTCATATCGAATCCTGGATAATCCATCCCTTGCATACCCTATTGTTGGAAGATTGCTGTGATGGTTACTTGAAGCGATTTCTTCACCATATGATTTCTCATTTTGAGCTCCCACTACTCGAGTGTCTAGTGATCTCAAGCTTCAATGTGAATCAACTTGACCTAGTACCGTTTGATGGGTCCAAGGACGATGCTTGTGTCGGTGTAGTGGGGGGTACCACGGTCCACCTGCTGCTTGGCCCTCGCGGCGGCACATCAACAAAAGACAAAGGCTCACCTCTCCATGAGACTGGTGGTCTCCGCGAGAGGAGGACTACCTCGTAAAGAACCACTCACGAGGGGTCCAAGACTTAGCAGTTTCCAGAGGACGTGAAGACCTTGCGAGGCTTCCCTTCACGAGAAGGGCACACCAGGTGCCATGAGACACTGCACCGGATCCCTCGCAAGCCAGTTGCGTTGGAACGAAGATAAGAAACATGACGTCATCCATGACGCGCTAGAAGATAAGAGAAGCCCCGAGTTTGCCTGCATAAAGCAGGATGGTCGTTGCTCCTTTTCATAAAGGTTACGGGTGGATGGTGTACGTAGTGCAGTGCAGCAGGGAGTGTCGACATCATCCACAACCACTCCATGTTGACGAAGATGCTTGGAGTGGCCATGTACTAGGTCCACGAGCATAGTTAGTGACACATGGCCTCCTCCTTCGGCACGCCTGTGTTTACCCCTACACCAAGTTTTCTTGGGGAGAAGCGCTGGTGCCTCTATAAAAGGAGGGGAAGCTGCCCAATACGCAGAGGGGGTCTTCTTCGGATCCGTTTTTCGATCCTATTAGCCTTCCCCAACTTCATCTTCTACCTAGGGCAGACTTGATCTAGATCTACGTCAGCCTGCTGAGGCTACCCAACACAAATGGACTGAAGGACCAATTCTACCGATTTTGTTGTTTGCATCCAGATCTACATAAATCAAAACGAATATATTTAATGTCTGGAATAGTTCAGGAGGCTAGATATGCCCATTGTAATTAACCCGAGCTGGACTAACTAGGAGCCTAGTTATCATGGTGGGGCGGTGAGGGCATCTCCAGGGGCTCAACGCATTCCGGTCACCAAAAGTGAACGCCTCCGCTCGTTTGGTCGGGCTACGGACACGAAATTAGCATCCTTGCCTTTTTTTAGGGAATTAGCCTCATTGCCTTTTTTGCCAAATTTTCTTTTCATTTATAATATAACCATTCATATTTCATAGTGCCGAAAGTAAAAAGGACAAGAAAATAGCCCTAGCTAACAATGGCGTCCACCATGGTTGCCTACTTGTCGTCGTCTTCGACGAGGTCGATATAGACTGGATGCGCCCAAGGACACGGCCAATGCAGAGGTTGCTGAGGCGTCGGAGGTGGTGCTGGTACGGGAGGATGCGGCGGAGGGGACGATGGCCTCCCTTTGGCCAGCGAAGAAACCTACAGCTGGATGGTGTGGCCATCCCACTTCGCGAGGTCGTCGAGCTTGCTATTAGCGATGGCCATCTCCATGGACTCATCCTTCCTGAGATTTGGCGGTTGGAATCCGTCCTCCTCCTTCAAGGCACCCTCCTCATCGTCGTCCAGGCGTGTGCGGCGCTCCCCGTTGAAGAATTCGACATCGCCTAGGTAACCCTCGCGGTGGCGTGGTTGAACTCCCAGATTCTGAAGGTGGACCAGTTGTACGAGTCGAGGGCAAAGACTGTATCGTCACGTACATCTGGTGGGAGGATGAATCGACGACAACGGATCTCGTACTGCCGCTGGCGTGCCTCGTGCGGTACCAGAGGCACTGGGACACAACAGTGGTTGGGCCACCGCTCGGCAGGCCCGCATCCGGCTAAGGGACCGGCCGGTTCTCATAGAACGCCGACGGGCGAGTTCCACCGACACGTACCAGCGGTTGCGCCGGGTTTTCTCCTTATTGGCGCCGAAGGACCCAGCCTTGCCATCATGCTTTTACGCCTAGCCCTTTCCCATGGCGATGTCGGTGGCAGTTGGTTGTAGGCGAGCTGTGGCCCGATTGGTCCTCTTTTAAAGGCCGGGCGCCGCCTTCAGCTAGCGGGATGTCCAAGCGCCGTCCGTACCAACACTGGTGCGCATGGAGGCGGGACATCGCTATTGACACGGCACGAGGAAGCGAACCACCGCCGGAACCATTACTCGCGCACGTAAGGCGAAACACATACGATCGCTGGTAGACGGACCCGAAGAGCACTGAGACAGACGTGTCCACAAAGACGAATTTGGCCGCAAATACGGCCCCGCAGAGGCCAATCAGTTTGAGTCGGGTATCACGCCCATTTCACCCGGCCGAACACTCGGTCCGCTGGAGATGCCATGAACACATAATACGTCAGTCTCCAGTCATGTCTTCTAGCTTTTCTTTTTCAGAGCATCTCCGACACGTGCGCTAAAAGCCGGCGCGCTAAACCTCTGTTTCGCCGCGCTGTAAATCGCTGGTGCGTGCCGGACCAATATTTTTCGCCGGATGCTCCATTTTGCAGCGCGCGTTGGCGCGCAAAAAAAACACCTCCGCCAGACGCTCTATTTTGCAGCGCGCGGCGCGTTGTGAACGGCTAAATTCGACCGTTTCTTTTCAAACAAACTATGAAAATTTAATCGAAAATACGAAATATATTAAAAGTTCAACGATACATCGCGACATAGAGGACGAAAATACGAAATATATTAAAAGTTCTAAACTACTCCTCCGACTCCCAGTCGTAGTCCGAGGAGTGGGTGCTCGGAGTCGTCTCCGACACCGGCATCGTAGTCCACTCGAAGGAGGAGGAGGAGGAGAGGACGATGGTGGACGACCCTGCGTCGTTCTTCTTTTCCTCCTCCTTCCTCGCCGCCTTCTCGGCCCTTGCCGCCTTCCTCGCGGCGGACTCGGCGCGGCGCTTCTCGCGGCTCGCCTTCTTCTTCGCTTTGACCGCCGCCTTCTCCTCCTCCTTCTGCGCGTAGAAGGCTTCCGTGGCGGCGACGTCTTCGGGGAAGCGGCGCGCCCACTCGAGGCGGAGGGCCTCGTCGCGCTCGGCGATGAGGAGACGCTGCTCCAGCTCCCGTTGTCGGCGCTGCTGCTCGCGCGTGATGACCGGCGGCGGCGGTGCGAGCATCTCCGCCTGCTCCCGCGTGAAGACGTCATGGAAGTTCATGGTCCGGCGGGAGCGGCCGAGTCGCCAGGCGACGGTGTCGTACGCCCGCGCCGCCTCGTGCGCCGTATCGAATGTGCCAAGGCGGATCCGCTCGTCGCCGGAGCGGATTTCCGCGTCGAACCGGCCGCTCGTCCGCGCCCGAACGCCGTGGTAGCCGGAGGCGGGGCGGCGGCGCGGAGGCATCGTCGGCCGGCACGGAGGCGGAGTGTCGGCGCGGAGGCGGAGCGTCGGCGGGAGGGAGAGGTGGGGAGAGAGGCGGAGCGGCGCAGAGACGGAGCGGACGCGTGGAAACTTCAGGCAGTTGGCGCGTTCGCGCGTGTCGCGTTTATAGCGCGCTCGGCAGCGGACGCGACAATTTTACCGCGCGGGATAGCGCAAACTCGAATGCACGGCAAAGATTTTAGCACGCGTTTTTTTTCCGCGAACGCCCGCGCGCGTCAAACCGATAGTTTTTTTACCGCGGCTGTTTTAGCGCGCGTGTTGGAGATGCTGTCAGCGGGCATAGCCTCTGTCCCCTCGTCTATCTCCCTCCAGTCCAGAAACGGCTAATGGTCAAACACCTTTCACAGCCGCTCCAAAACCCCACTCCCTTCCTCGACCTCTTCCCCGTCACCGGCCAGCTGATCAGAGCAGTCTATAGCCTAGGCTGCGCAGCAGAGACCCGGCGGCCGCAACACGGCCGGCAAGGAGAGGAGGCGGGTGGCGAAGCTGGGCTCATCGCCGTCAAGCCCCGGCGGCAGCGCCCCCTAGCCCCAGCCCCGTTGAGCCAGCGGCGCGGCGGCCGCCTCTGGTCCTCGCGCGGGACGGCACAAAGATGGTAAGAAATAAATCTCTCACGACATCCTTGGATTGCGATTCCTGGCACGGTTCAGGGCTCTGTGCTGCGCATGGAAGGACATTTGGCCGAATTAGAGTGCGCTCAGGAAGAATCCCCTTTTATCCATTTAGGTTTTGGCTGCTCTCGATCCGGGTAGCCTTGTGTTGGATTCTGAAAGGCCTTTGAGCCAATTAGAGAGGGCGATGGCGAGGGTCGTTTGTTTAGCGGCGAATAGCGCACAAGGAGTAGCTGAAACTTCAATCAAAATGGGGACTTTTTTTTCGGAACCTCGTATGGTTTTGTGGGATTTACATTTTTGCAGGAAAAAAAAAAGTCAATTTCGTGTCACGCCACTGGTTTCTTTTCACTAATCTGTGAATTGCTAATGACCGAGTTATGTATCAACAAATGCAGTTTCTATTGCATGTTTCTGGAATGTAGCATGATGAAGATGGCCTATTCTTGAACTGTCCTGTTACTGGTACTGTTAATTCATTGTACTGATGCCCAGTGGTTTGTTTCCCTGGTGACAAGAAACTTGTTATTTTTCTAAACAAGCTCAAGTCTACAACCTGTTGCAAGTGGTAAGTACATTGTGAACTGTAGACCATGTCTCCACTGTGCTCTTCTTGAAGTCAGTTATACGAATAAACTGCTCGATCAAGTAATAATGTGTGTTCGGTTGGATCTCAGTCTTCTGTGTTTCCATATGGTCAAGAGAATCACCATTTGCTGTCAATGTGTGTTACACATAATTTTCGGAATTATGCCTATCTATTTATTTATTTTGCATCACAGAAGCCTATCTCTTGCTTTTTTTTCAGGGTTATTCCGTACAAGATCGTCAGACAAGGAATCGTGAAAAGGAAAGGCATGGAAAAAACATCGATGAGAAAGGCTTGAAGGTCAGCTGCAATTACTGTGGAAAGGTGGTTCAGGGGTACAACCGTCTGGAGCATCATTTAGCAGGCATCAGGGGGAATGTTTCTCCCTGCGACCTAGTACCTGAAAGTGTCGGGGCAAGCTTGAGGAGTTCACTCGAAGATCGCAAGAAAGATTGGATGCTCAGAAGAATGAACAAACTGAGACATGATGTGGTTCCTCCGACAGGAAGCCCAGCCATTACATCCACCGAAGTCCAGCAATCACATCTGCAGCCAAATACGTCCAGTAAGCACTGCTTTCTTCAGTGCACACCGGATTTGATGGATCCTGTGAAAATGGAAACCACAAAAGCTTCATGTGAATCGAAGCCCTTAGTGAAGACAGAGGATCACTTGGATTTGTCGGCAGCAAAATCAATAGGCAAGTTCATCTTGGAAGCCGGATTTGAGCCTGGTGTTCTGCACGCTCCATCGTTCAAGAAGATGATTGCTGTGCTTCACAATGTGTCAGAAGTTCCAATGCCTACGTATGAATCTATTCTGCAGGAGCAGCTAAGAGAAACAGAGAATCGTGAAAGGGAACTCAGGCAAGAGTGGCGAGGAAGTGGCTGCAGTGTAATTTTGGATAGTCGGAAGGGCCAATGTGGCAAAAGCTTCATAAGTGTTTTGGTTTATTGCAGCAAAGGTATGATGTTCCTCAGATCCATGGATGTCTCAGCCATCATCGAGGACGTGGATTTGCTAACGGCAATGCTTTTTAGTGTGGTCGATGATGTTGGTGCCCAAAACATTGTTCAGATTGTCACAAATGATGTGTCGCCATATATGCAGACTGCACGGCACTATGTGCTAAAGTATCATGACCATGCGTTCTTCTTCGTGCTATGTGCTGACCATTGCATCAACTTTCTGCTTGAGAAAATAGCAGCGTCTAAGGATGTCTGCGAGGTCCTAAGGAAGGCAAAGGCAATTACAAGATTTATATATAGCCGTGCACTGCCAGTAGAACTGAAGGGAAGGTACATTCAGGAGGAGATTCTGAGCAGTTCTCGTTTGAAATTTGTTGCAGTGTTTATCACATTAGAGAGGTTAGTTTCTGCCAGAGTAAATCTAGTGAATATGCTTAACTCCCCTGCATGGGATTCCTCTGTTTGGGCGGCTTCTAGTGACTTGTTCAGACATATCTCTGGTATAGTAAAGGCAGATGATGCATTTTGGCGTGCTGCTGCTGACGTTGTGAAGGTTACAAATCCACTTCTCAGTGTGTTGTATAAACTGGAATCTGACATTTGTCCAATGGGTATTTTGTATGACGCCATGGATGGTGCTAAAGAAAACATAAAGCGCAATCTTGGAGATAAACATGGTGAATATTGGGCTTTGGTTGACAGAATATGGGATGTTTATTTGCATTCCCCACTCCATGCTGCTGGTCATATGCTAAACCCAAGGATATTTTACTCGGACCGATTCCGTCATGATACTGAGATCAGCAGCGGCATCACAACCTGTATAATCCAACTGGGACAGGTTCATTACAATCCCAGAAAAGCGGCTGCACAATTGGAAGTGTACCAACAAAGGTTGGGTGCTTTCGATTCAGATCCTGCAAATCAGCAAGTAATGGGAATACCACAAGGTAAACTACAGCCTGATCTTGTTCAAAAAAATAAATAAAAACTACAGCCTGATTTCTTACAAAGTTCCCCTCGTTAATAAGTCAGTGTGGCCATACTGCAAATATGGGGCATATGCACTTGATTTTTCAAAATATTTATACCAAGCCGGAGTAGTGTCAGGAGGTCCACAAATCTCACATCTTCTTTTTTGCACTGTAACATAAAGTGTGCCAACATATTTAGTGTGTCTACATGGCACAAATATATCATGCCATGATGCACTTCCATTCAAAGTCAGAATGTCCCGTCTGTGTAAAATGATCAAGTTTTCTTTGTATAAGTCTAATTTGTCAACATAGTTATCTAAGTAAACGGTGGAAGTTAAAAGGAATACAACTAAATTGCTTGCGAGGAGTTAGTGTGCCCTCTGATGTTGCTTGTTGCAAACTGGAATATATGGCCTGCTTAAATTGCATCAGAACCATCTCTGCTTTTCTTTTCACTTTAAACTTCCAAATTCGAATTTATCCGTCTGAGATCATTATGACTTCCTCGTATTGAAATACAGGAATAATTTTCAGACCGTGTTTTACCTGAAATCGCAGTTGAATGGTGGTCGACCCATGGGGCTCGCACGCCGGATCTGCAAACCGTGGCGAAACGGATCTTGAGCCAGACGTGCTTCGGCGCTACCAGGTACAACATCGACTGGAGCTTATCTGAGAAGCTGCATGTTGGGCGGTGGAACAGGACATTAGCTGAACATAAGAGGTTCTGCCAAATGGAGTACGTCCACTACAACCTCGTGCTCGCCTGTGCCACCCCTCAGGTTCATGGTCCTTCCGTGGTTCAGCATGGTAGGCTGACCATGGTGCTGGATGACTGGATTGCAGCACCGAAATAGGCTGCTGATCGCCACTGAGGGGGCGTTCAGACTGGAGCAATGCTTTCGCCTCCTCCATTTTGTTGTGTGTGCTACTGCTGCAAGTGGTAGGTCTTAGCGTTACTGCATGTTTCTTCCGTGGTTCAGCATGATAGGGTGACCGTGGTGCTGGATGACTGGATTGCAGCACCGTAGTAGGCTGGTGATCGCCATTGAGATGGCGTTCAGTGTGGAGCAATGCTTTTGGCTCCTTTTTGTATGTCTGCTATTGTTGCTGCTGCGATCAATGCAGTAGTAATCTGAATTTCCAACTTAATTTCTTGACTTCAGGTCGGTTACCTAGTTTTATTTCTTGAACTCCTGAACTTTCATGATTTTTTTTTGGAAGGGAATAGAGAATTTTCATGTTTTTTTTCTTGAAAGGGAATAGAATTTCAATTAATGACGGTACTCAGCAATATCACTCGTAACCAAAATAGATACAAGAGGGGCTTTTAAAAATAGATACAAGCGGGAGAGGCCACATTGGCCCATCCTGAGCACTCTGTGTCAGCCCGATAACCATACTGGGCCAAAGCATGGGCCACCATATTACATCCACAACGACAATGAATTGAATTGTAAACTTCAACGCCTGACTACATTTGCTAGGTGCTTCTTGCAGCAGAACACCAACTTCATTTTTTCGATAAAGAATGTTTTATTACTTAAAGAGTTTTAAGCTTTACATTCAGACTGCATAACACACAGCTGTCTAAAAAGCTCAAAGCAAAATTAAAACAACGAATAAATCCAACACATATTCATGAGACTTTGCCTTCAATCTTGAAAATAGCACTTGGCAATTAGATTCAAACACGGCCCTATTAATTCCAAAAGTTCTGCGCCGTCAATTGCTGCAACACAAGCTTCAGCGTCTGCCTGTAGTACTCTAGGAAGATGTTGAAGTTTTCCCGCACCTGCAGCAATGAATTCTACTGTATTTGATCTGGCTATAAATCTTCATGCCATCACCTGATCTCTCAACAAGAGCTACATCGAAATTGATCTTCACATTATCCCGAATCGTCTTCTTCCAAAGATCTTTTCCAGGTAGGCAAACCTGGAGCTTCTTCGCCTCTGACAGAGGATGGTGCCAAGTGCATATTAAAATCCAAACAGCTCCTTTGTATCAGGCTACAGACTTCAGCCGCCAGCTTCTCCCTCTCTCGTGCATTCACCTTATTCCTTACTGTCCACCAGTCCCACAAGAGAATCGAGACTGAGTGAGCCCAAATACTTTCAAACATTTGCATCAAATTTGCAGCTTCAACCAATAGTAGACACACATCATTAAGGAACAACTCTCTCCACACTTGCTTTACCTTATTACAATTCAGAAACAGGTGCCCACATCCTCATCATGGCGGCCACACATAGGACATCTTGTGTAAAGCTCCACCTTCTTCCTACTAATATACTTCCTACTAATATACGTAAAGGAAGGCTATTCTACGCCAACCTCCATAAGAAAAATCGGATTTTGCCCAGCAGATTCAGTCTCCAAATATGCTGCCAACAAGATGGCACTAGAGACACAGCTAAAGATGTACAAGCATCATTGTTTGTTTTAACATCTTATAAGTAGAATTAATAGAAAAAATGCCCTTGTAGTCATGGTTCCACGCTACCAAGTCCTCCATGCCTCCTCTAACTGGTATTTTCAGAATTTCTTTAACATCTTCAGGTTCAAATATTGAATACAAAAGCTCTGGATCCCACTGATCTGTAATAGGATCCATCATTCAGCAACTTTCAGTTCATCCCCATCTTCAACATATGGTCTTTGTGTTCCGGTAACCAAGGATCTTTCTAGACATCAATATCTTCTCCCATGCCAACTCTCCAGGTAATTTCCTCCTTTAGCAGGTCAACTCCCCTTAAATACTACGACATGTATAAGACATACTAGGTTGAGGTTTTGCTTTCAGAATCGAATAATTAGGGAAATAGAGGCATTTTAGAGCTGTACAACACATAGAATCCGGGTTTTGCAACATTCTCCAACACTGTCTTGCGAACATTCCTAGAGTAAAGATGTGTAAGTCTCGAAACTCCATCCCACTGTCATGTTTAGATTTTGTCATCTCTTCCCAACTTATCCAATCACACATGTGTTTCTCATCTTGTTGATTCCACCAGTATTGGCATATCATGGCACTAATTTTCTCACATAGTGTCTTGTTAAATCAAAACACGACATACCATAAGTAGGTATAGCATGTACGATAGCTTTTATCATGATTTCTTTACCTTCTTTTGACATAAGCTTCTCCTTACAACCCTGGATTTGCTGCCAAACTCTCTCTTTCAAATATTCAAACTCTTTGGATTTTGAGGCTCCGAGATGAACGGGAAAACCCAAAAAGCACTCATTGTTGGACTCACGTGGTGTACCGAGAGTATTTAAGACTACTTGCTTTACTACATGTGAAGTTCCTTTACTGAAAAAAGCTGTTGACTTCTCTTTAATGGAACTAGGTATAGAGATATTGATGATCAAATCTCGGATAAGTAAAGTATCGCACGACAAAGGAAATCGGTATCGTATGTTAATGGTTCATTCGATCATGTCGTCATCGTTGAATATGTGGGAGTCATTATGGATCTTCAGGAACCGCTATTGGTTATTGATCGGAGAGGTGTCTCGATCATGTTTGCATAGTTCACGAACCATAGGGTGACATACTTAAGGTTCGATGTTGTTTAAGTAGATATGGGATATGAGATGGAGACCGAATGTTGTTCAGAGTCTCGGATGGGATCTGGGACATCACGAGGAGGTCCAGAATGGTACGTAGAATAATATTCATGTAAAGGAAGTCATCTTCCGAGGTTCGGGAAAAATATCAGTATTTTGACCGGAGCTTCTAGAAGGTTCTGGTGGGCCACCGGTGGGCCTAACACCTCGGGAGGGGCCACATGGCCCGAAGGGGTGCTGCCTAGCCTTAATGGGCTGGGCGCACCATGCCGTAAAGGCCCAACCAGCCCAACCCCAAGCAAGTTTCCCAAAACTTAAGGGGTAAGTTTCCCCAAAACTTGAGGGTCAAGTTTGCCCTTTGTGGGCCGGCCCAAGGAGGAAAAGTAGGGGCCATGGCATCCCATGGCTGCCCCTCCCCTATATAAAGAGGGGAGGGGCAAGGGTGCTAAAAAGTCTTCCACTAAGAAACCCTAGCCGCCATCCTCTCTCTGTCCTTACTCCTATACCGGCTTGGCGAAGCCCTGCATGAATTCTTCTCCACTACCACCACCACGTTGTCGTGCTGCTGGGATTCTGAGAAGGATCTACTACATCTGCTGCCCGCTGGAACGGGGAGAGGACGTCTTCATCGACACCGTACGTGTGACCGAGTACGGAAGTGCTGCCCACTTGCAGCACTGGAAGGACTACATCTCGAACTTGAGTTCGGCAAGAGTACGACTACATCATCCACGAGATTTGATCTCGTTAACACTTTGGATCTTCGAGGGTACGTCTCTCATCTATCTCGTTGCTTAGATCTAGTAGATTAGATCTTGGTGGTATTCGTTCTTGCGATAGAATTTTTTTGTTTTCTATGCTACGAACCCCTACAGAACTAGCTTTGTGTAACATACATTTTTCTGGACAATGTGTAACATACATTTTTTTTTCCTACGTGCGCACTAAGAGAACAAAACTTTTCTAATGTTTTGTGCACAAATTCTTAAGGTCTGGCTAACCGCGCCTACTACCTACCTTATTCATGTACCATAATTGTGGCGAGCCACAATTTTTGTGGCAGTGGTTGGCTAGGAAATGTTTCTACCACAAATGGGTAGGGAAATGTGTCTGCAACAATTGGGTAAGAGAATGCAAGCTTTCCAAGAGTATTTTACCCAGCAGCGCTCCCAGCAGCGTCGCCGACATCCGTAGTTGTGGCTCCCAGCAGCGCTCCCCAATGTCGATTCTTCCCAACTATGCTCATCCCCTTTCTCATGTCTCGGGTAGTGAGGGAATGCAAGGAGAAGTAGAAGCATGATGGCCCCTGCGGCGATGTACGTCTGAAATGTAGGAAACGAGAGCAGAAAATGGGTATATGCTTTATTTGTTTTTTTGGCAGGAGGGCTATCTTACTGTAATGCATGCCGCCTTCTGCAAATGGATCAATGTTTTATTTTAACTCTTGATCTAGGTAACAATACGAGGCTAGAGATGAAATTATAATGTTATATATGTCTTTGGTGTATCAAAAAAAAACTCAGGGAAGCTGCTCGGCTGTGAACTAGCTTTGTGTGACATACATTTTTCTTGTGTGCCTGCGCACTAAAGGAACAAAAGAAATCCTAATGTTGGTTGCATAAATTCTTAAGGTGTGGCTAGCCCCCTACTACCATAATTGTGGCAAGCCACTGTTTTTTTGTGGCGGCGGTTGACTAGAAATTGTGTCTACCACAAATGGGTAATAAAATGTGTCTATAACAATGGGGTAAGACAATACAAGCATTCTAGGAATATGAACACCACCATGCGACCGTTACAAAATGTACAAGTCTTTGACTGCAATGCCACTCACAAACTGTCATTGACGCGGCCATACCCCATCACAAAAATTGTGCATTCCGATTGGATCAACCCCACCAGTTTTGAATCAGCAATTCACCCGATCACTCTTAAAGTTGTAGGGCTCAAACTCGTGGAAGTAGTTATCAATCATCTAAATATGCTCCTCGTTTTTGTTTAGCACCACAGATTGGATATTTTCCAATTTTCATACATGTATGACAAAGCAACTTGTCCTCATCCCGTGTATGCCCCCATCTTATTGCTTTGTCGTCTCATTTTGTGCAAGGGCTTGTTGAATGAGCTCATCCTGAAACCTCAATAACAAACCTCTCTTGTTGACTCTTTTGGCCACCCTTATTCATCATGTCCGCCATAACACAATCCTCGTCGTAGTACGCTGGATGAGCCAGCGTTGGAGCCGACCTTTTGGAATGCATTTCATCAAAAAAGTTGGGAGCGCTGCCATTGAAGGAATCTAGCATGGCACCGCCAGTGACCCGAGTTGCACCTGCTACTAGCGCTCCCCACCGTAATTAATTCTACCCCACCATGCTCTGCCTCTTTCTTCCTATCACATGTAGTGAGGGAATGCAAGGAGAAATAAAAGAAGGATGGCCCCCACGATGATGTGTGTCTAAAATGGAAGAAGCGAGAGCAGAAAAAGGGGGTTATGCTTTATTTCTTTTCTTTTTGCGGGAGGGTTATCTTGTTGTAATGCATGCCACGGTCTGATACTGGATCAATGTATTTTTTTGTAGTTGCTGAACTAGGAGCAAGAAAAGGCTAGAGATGGGGTTATAATGTTATATGTAGTGTCTTTTTCTTAGATCTGTTTCTATTTGTCTCATACGAAATTGAGTCTCTTTGTTGTTGGTGTATCAAAAAAGAATCACAGGGAGTCTGTTCAACTAGAAACTTGATTTTTGTAACATACATTTTTTTCATGCATGGGCACTAAAAGAACAAAGCTTTTCCTAATGAATATGTGGCACACCACAATGCGATTGTAACGAAAGGCAAATTTTCTTGGCAATGCCACTCACAAACCGACCATTGACGTGGCCATACACACCACAAAACTTGTGCATTTGAGTTGGATAAACCTCACCACTTTTGAATCAACAATTCACTCTAATCGCTTTTAAAGTTGTAGGGATCAAACTTTCTATGCTCATGGAACTAGTGATGGACTATCTTCCCGGCCATATGCTTCTCTTTTTTTCTCGGCACTATAAATTAGATATTATCCAATATGGCAAAGCAATTTGTAGCCACTCTCTATGTATGCTATTGTCCTCTTGCTTTGCTATCTCGTTTGTGCACGAGCTTCCTGAGTGAGCTCATGGGAAAACAATGGATCATCTTCAATATAGAACCTCTATTGTTGAGACTCTTGGACACCCTTATTGATCATGTCCACCATGACACAATCCTCACCGTCGTACGCCGGATCTGCTACCGTCGGGGCCGACATTTGGGTATGCATTTCATCGAACAAGTTGCGGCATCTTGAAGGTTGCCCGGGGGGAGCACCTGAGGGGTCATCCTTTGCATCACGTGTGAGTCGTTGACCATAGGTGGGTGCTAAGACCAAGAAACATCACCACACAGACGATTGGCACAAAATCATCGATCTCTAGCGAGCCGTCTCGAGGTCAGGTAGAGAATCGAGACGTTGGTGGGGTGTGTCTGTGAAGGTACCCGTAGGCCGACGATGAGGGTACTGGCTAACCGGACCACCGAGGCGAGAAGTTCAAAGACAAGCCCGAGCTGGTTGTCATAGTGTTGGCGGTGGCCATGGCTTAGGCCAGTGCATGATCCTCGATCGAGCATTAGGAGGTCATGTTGCGCGACTTGGGGCCGTTATGGCATCGATGGTGGAAGGGTGCTGGTGCGGTGATCATTTTTCACGGCGGTGGCTTCTTTGCTCCCAAATTGTCTTCCTAGGCCTCGGTCCGCCTGCTTCTTGCTCTCGACGGCTCTCTGCTCCTGTGTGAGCTCCTTCTTGGGCTTCAACGGGGATGCGACATAGTCGGGGGTGGTGGCAGGGGCGGCTGTGGTGGGAGGCTCGTCTACCATGGAATTTGAGGGCCAGGAAGGGTGTAATGGAAGAGTGGGTCGCCGTCTTGTGGGTCAGGGAGGACAGCGTAGCCGTCCATGACGTGTCTGGCTAGACGCGAATTCAGCCTAAATTTAGGTTGAAAATGGAACCAACCGAATAGCAAAACAAACACATGTCCGCGTGTGTCATCTCATTGGGCTATGTCCTATTGGGTCGTTGCCATGGAATGGCGCTAGGGTTGAAACCGGAACGAAAACTTTACTTTCGTTTCCAAAGAAAAAGTAACTATATAGGAAAAGGGGAAAATGAAGCTTATTTTGCGGAAAATGAACTGAGACGGTGATATGGGGTGGCCCGATCTTCTCAGTAAGCAACGGTGGTGATGATGATCACGGGTGATGGCAGCGGAGGAACACGACGATGAAGTGGATGATAACTTGTATGACGCAACGAGATCTCTCGATTGGTCCCTGTCGCCAATGCAACAGCTCTCAACCCTGCAAGATATTCGCAACTCCACACACTTGCGCACGTAGCCACCGACCACGAAGCGGTAAGTTGCAACCGTCTAATTCCCAATGGAACAAGCAGATCACACAAGACTTTTTCAGGATCTACACAATATCAAGCAATATGGTGTAGGGATTCAATAGTTTTGCTAGAGCAAACAACTAAGAACTAGGGTTTATCTTAAACGTGGTCTAAAGCAGCTAGGGGGCATCCTGGGCACTTATATAGGTGTCCGGGACGAGTTCTGGTCGAAAAGATACAAGAATAACCGACCCAGAATAGATCTGGTCGAGACAGACTCGGACGAATCCGGTCTGGAATCTGGTCAACCGGGCCAGGGACCGGGTCGGCCGGTCTGGCGTCCGGTCAACCGGGCGGCAACCGGAAACTTCGCAACTTTCCGGTTTTTGCCCGGTACGATGCATCTCTTCCGGTTGGCGACCGGTTGGCGCCCGGTCAACCGGGCCAGGGACCGGGCTGGCCGGTCTGGAGGCCCGTCTGACCGGGTTCCGGACCGGCCTGGACGTCGTCTTCTCCTCTCGCGCATGCCTCCCGCTCCTCCCTCGCGCGACCATGAGATATCGTCATGTCCAGCTCCATGTCCAGCTTCACGTCCATCTTGACGTTCGTCTTCATGTCCAGCTGCTCCTCTACTCCTCATGCGACGCTCGTCTCCTCTTGATACATGTTGTTTAAGTAGCTTCGCACGAGCCCTTGTAATTGGTCCAATCCGAACTTCATTGGACTTGAGCTTCACAGCAGATTCATCTTCATTTATCAATGATGGAGGTAGTGGTGTAGTAGGGATGTCCTCATCATCTCCCCCCCAAAGCAGGTACTTGCAACTGTAGCGGCGCTGGGAGAGAACGGATCAGAAGACGCAGGCACCCAATCCGACCCCCAACCATCCCGCCACGGATCTCCGATGTCGCGGGAGCGGCCCCGTAAGGACTCCTCCTCGGAGAGCCTCCTGTCGCCTGAAGAGATGGTCGCGCAAGCGGGCATGGATGCGGTTTATCGCTCGGATATTCTTAACAAACCCATCACTCCCGAAGACGTAGAAGCTTTAGAAGCTAAAAGAGTGGAGCTGCTGGCCACAGCCAAGAAGTTTAAGGACACCGCAGCCGCCATGCTGGAGGAAAGGAAGCACGCCGCAGTTTTTGTGGAAGACTTCATCCAGCGTGAGCAGGAGGTGGACGCAGGATTGGCACAAGTCAAGGAACTCCGAAAGCATTGGGAAGACAAGGTCGTTGAAGCTCACCAGGAGGTCGAAAAGATCCGGCGTGAGATGATAGCTCCCCGCAAGATCACTTTCGCAACTCCAACAGAGCAACAGCCGCTTGCAACCCCAAAAGACAATATGACGAAAGCTGCAGAAATTCTGAAGAAAAGTGACGAGGAGATTGACATCAATTACTTACGCACGCTGGTCGCTTCAGCGGTTAAACAACAGAGCAAGGCAGACACTTCGCGCAAGTTGGAATCTAACCCGGAGCATTGCGTCTCCACTGCGCAGAAGGACGCCCACGACAATCGCCATCGAGACGACGAATCGCGAACCGGATCCTCGGAACGCAGAAGGAAAACCAGGGAACACCCAAATCCGATCCCCGTACCATCAAAGACGCCACCGTCAGATCCAAGAAAGGGAAAGGATCCAATGTACTCTGGACGAGACAAGTACCGCAACCCCTCTCCTCCGGATGACATCTACGATGAAACAGATCGCCCTTGGAATATCGCACAGCTACGTCCTTTCTACACTTAGCATATTTTTTCCGAGTTACAAACTCTGTAATAGTTATACATGATCAATGAAATAAAGCTTATGGTTCACTCTTTGAGTCTTTTACCTCCTTTACTTGTTCATTTTTAGATCGTGTATGTTTTCCGACTCAAACCGCAGAGCTGGATATTTTCCGCCTAGGCGTGTATAAAAGTTGTGATTTTCAAAAATCGTCCTTTAGGACGTAAGCTTAAGTTTTCTGATTAAGTTGTCGTCTGTTGCGAACTCGTGGATTCCTAGTAGCGATTTCCGGCACCTATGCTGGGGGGCTTGTTTCCGCGGTTATCGACGGATTGCCATTGGGCTTCGTCGCCGCTGGCGAGCGTTTCCGGCTAAGGTCTTCCGGCTCGCGGAAGGTCAAGCGGGCAAGCCGGAAAACAACGAAGTCAGCACTTGCTTTCCGACATAAAACGAAACATGCGAATAATTTTAACGGATAGCAGGATAAGTGTTTCCGCCCCATGCATAGTCGTTTCGTTCCCTAGCTACTTAAGAATTTAAAGTCTTATTACAAACCCACTTTGGGGCCAAAATGATGCATTGTTTCTCCCGCAGGAATAAAAAGTTGTCACTCCCCCTTGGCCGGAGAGGTCTTGCCTTCTGGATCTTTTTTCTCGGCATCTTCGGCCGGAGACGACACGTCTTCATCACTTTCTTCTTCTGCAGCTGCAGCGCTGGTCTTGGGTTCCTCTTGGGGAGCGTCCTTGGAGCTGGTCCAGGTGAATTGGGTTCCGGATTCCGCAGGTCGCGCCTTCGCGTCGAGCTCCTTTTGAAGTTCAGCTTCCAAGGGCTCGTCTGCAGGAAGAACGACCTTGTCGTAGAATTCTTCATGACGGATCCTGCGCGCGATACGGGTGTCGTAGCCGCTCACCGCATCCAGGAGCGCGTTAACATCCGCATCCGGAGGAACGCCTGTGGTCACCTGATCAAGATCAAGATCCGGATTATGCGCTAAGCACATAGTCAACGCCATTGCAGCTGCGCCCCGGGCTGATGATGCTTGAAGATCCGTCACCAGCTCCGGCAGAACGTCCATCTTTCCAACAAGCTTGCGAACGTTGCAAGTGCGACTCCTCTTGATGGATAGGTTATAGCATATCTTGCGGGAGGCGGAGATGAGATCTTTGCAGTCATCGCCTGCAAGTTGAAGAAGGTCATCCCGCGGGAACAAATTCCGGCGCTGTTCCGAATACCCAAGCGGCTCTGCATAAAACAGTCAAGACATAAGCACACAATTTGAGCATAAAGTAAAAAGTCGGAGCAAAAATCTGGACAAGGTTTCAGTATAAGTACCCAAGATGTTCTCATTGAGCAAATCCCAGTGCTGTTCCGCGGTCTCCATATACTTCCGGAGTCCACTAAGCTCTTTTTGCTGACTTTTGATGGTCTCGCTGTCAACATTTTTCTTCAATATCAGCTCGCCCTTTTCCCTGATGTACTCGGAGTTTTTCTCCGCCAATTGCTTCTCGGCCTGTTCCCTCTTTAGTTCCGCCTCCTTTAGTTTCGTCTCAAGATTTTGGTACGAGGAGCGTAGGTTCTCAAGTTCGGTTGAGGCTGTAGCAAGGGAAGAGGATGCGCCTATAATAACGTAAGTTAAAAACAAGTTCAAAGTCGGAATATGACTAATGACGAATGAGACGGAAACCAACGTTGGGCGTCCGCCAGTTGTTTGTTCAGTTCTGCATTCGCATCTTTCAGAGTCTGGATAATTTCCGCCTGACTCAGAGTAACGCGGCGCTGCAGGGCAATGTTCTTGTGCAGCTCGTAGTGCAGCGCCTGCTGTTCCTGAAACACATAAATAGTGCAGGAGTAAAAATTCCGCCCGTAGCAGTGGTTTCTTTCAAAGCATCATTGCCGGAATCTTTCCGCCATAATGCTTGGGGGCTACTGGTCCAATTTAAAAAAAAAAACTTTCCCGGAAGTAATCTTTCTCTAAGCATCTAAGCGCTAACTATTATTTGAGTTTCCGCATACATGCTTGGGGGCTACTGGGGAGTACCTTTTGCTTGCAGATGAGCTTGTCGAAGAACTGGCCGACATCCTTCTTAAAATCTTGGATCTCCGATGTCGCGGCATCAGGTTTCCCCCAGGCGTTGTTCAGCATGGCGTTGAGCAGGTCTTGTTCAAGCTCCCATTTCTCCGCCTCAGTTAACTTGTTGAAAAACTTGGTAGCATATGCTTTGGGGGTGGAAGTGATGTCAGCCGGATCTCCAAAGTTCTTCGGAAAAACGACCATGTCACCAGCTTTGTCTCCGGCTTTCTCAGAAGAAGTGACTTCAGCCTCTCCACGGCCTTGTTCTTCTGCATCTTCTTGGGCAGGGCCCTTGGCCTTAAGAGCTTCTCCGCCCACTTTCTCATTGCTAATCGGAATTATTTCCGGTGGAGTGTTCGTAGCAGGAGGGGGAGATTGATCCGCCTGAGGAGGAGATGGCTGAGGAGTAGGGTGGGAAGCACTTGGCGGGGCGGGAGTAGCAGGACCGACTGCCGGAGATTTCTTCATGTACTTAGTAATGGGCTCTTGGCTGGCGGTTTGCGTAGCGGTGGTACTCGGATTTCTGTAAACAAGTGAAAGGGGTGGAATAAGAAATAATTTCGCCAACATAAAGGTGCACCATATTCGGAAACTTACGAGGCGCCGGGGATGACGGGGCGCGTGCGTTTGCCAGCTGTTTCGAGCATTTTCAGGCGTGCACGTTCCGCTTTCCTCGAGTCTAGCGGAGGTGGCTTTACGGTTTTTGACTTCTTGGCGGAGGCCTCGCCGCTAGCTCCGGCTTCTGAGCCGGAAGCGTTGGCGCGGGGACGCTTCGTAGGTCGAGGGGCCGCCCTGCGGGGTGGCTGTTCCTCTTCTTCCTCATCGTCGTCCGGAACCTCCTCCGCCGCGTCGCCGCTGACAGGGACACGAATGATGGTGCGGAAGTTTTCCTCCGCCAAAGTATTGAGCTGGAGGAACATGCATAGAAGTTAAAGTTAATATCCAAAAAACTTGTGAAGTTTGAAGCAACGAAAAGAACAGAGCTCACCGGAGGACACTGGTCGTTTGTATAAATATCCTTGATCAGTTCCGGGACCTGTTGGCCCCTGGGAATCTTCACCAAAGTCTTGAACCTTCTCTTCAGGGAGTCGGCCGGAAGATCATGGCGGGTAACCCGGAGGAGATCGTCCGCCCCGGTATAAGTGCACATCAAGCGTGCGTTGTGGCGTAGGGGCTGGATCCTCCGAGAAAACCAGCTAAGTGTGAGCTGGGATCCGGTCAGTCCGTCGTGGACTAGCCAGGAGATTCTCCGCGCTGCCTTCTCCAGGATTGGGGTGTGGGCGAGCGAAGGAACGAAGCTCCAGCTCGCGAGTTCTTCCGGAGGCGTGTTGACAAACTGGGGGAGGCCTTCATGGACGTCCGGAACCGAAGCGTTCTTCTCATAGAACCATCCGGCGCTCCAAGCACCGGACGGATTCGTGCGAGTCGTGGGGAGGATACATACGGCTAGGCCGGAGCATGAACGTCATGCTCCCGCAGTTCACCATTGCTTTGTCCTTGGTTTCTTTCTTCACCCGGAAGAAAAACTGCCATAGTCTGATATCTGGTCGGATCCCAAGGTGCCCTTCGCAGAGAGTTACGAAGTTGGACAGGAGGAGGTATGAGTTTGGGCAGATGTTGTGTGGCTGGAGCCCGTATGTGTTGAGGACGGAGAGAAAGAATTCCGAACAGGGAAGTGAAAGTCCGCGTTCCACCCAAGCCTTGGTCATAACAATTTCTCCGGCTTCAGGCTTGGGGACGTCGGAGTCACGAGTGAAGCTCCAGTGAGTGGAGATCATGCCCTCGTTCTGGAGCTCTCTAAGCTCCACATCGGTAGTTGCGCAGGGCCACCACTGACCCCGCTCTCCTTCACGGATCCGGGCCTTGGATGCCTTCTTGTTTTCCGTCTCCTGTACTTTGGCTGCCATCCTAGCTTGTCCCTCGAGTTCTTCTTGAAGCTCTTTGAGGGAGGGGATCCGGCTTGGCGCGGTGCTGGAAGATGCGGAAAATGGTTGAGCTAGCCTGATGTCGGAAACATATGGTGGTAGGAATGCTATGGGATCCGGACATATTGGTTCTACTGGATTGGGATCCGGGCTACTCGGAGAGCTACCAGTACAGTGCGATGAATCAAGTGGCATGCTTCCGGCTGCGCCCATACAAATTGTTTGAGTACCCGGATCACTTAATCTATCTTCTACACTAAGTCTATCTTCTAAAAGGCCGGCGCACTTACCGCTAATGGCGCGGTGGCTCGACGGAGCTCCGGTGAAGACGAGGTCGCCGAACTTGAAGAAAACTGCCCCGCGAAGACCACGAATCGGCGGCGGGGAGAAATTCCCGTTCAACCGCAGGAATCTTGGCGCGAGGGGAGGCTTGGACTGGCGGCGCGCGGAGCTCACCGTGGCGAAGTTCGCCGGAGTCGAGATCCGTTGGGCGGCGCGGCGCGAGGAGGAAGACGAAGTGGTGAGGAGAGGTGAAAGAATGGAAATTTACCGAGCCGCGGGGTATTTATAGGCCACGCGCGGAGATTCGGGATTCGGATCCGATGGTTGAAGCGGAACGGTCGCACCGTTGGATGAATGACACGTGTTTTAGGTCAAGTGCGGTAGAACGACGTGGAGGTAACTTAACCATGCACTCCCGAAAATTCCGGCTAAAGATTTGCATCTGCGAAAATTTGGCGCGGGAAATGAGGAGGTTGTGCGCGGGAAGAGTGGAACTTCCATTGTTAAGCGTGACCTGAAGATGAAGGATTTCCGAGTGGATGAACCCGGAACCAAGTAAGAAGTTTTGAAGCTCTTCAAGATTCTCTTCGTTTCCGAGCTGAATGAGGTCGGAGGAATGATGAATCTCGGAGAACTTCGGGGGCTACTGTTGTGGGTATACTTTATGGGTATATCAACGGCATGGCCTAGATCCGGCAAGCCCGGGTGGCCCATAGTTGGTGGTGAGGCATGCGGCCCATCGGGCAGCCCAGTTGTTGTAGATCCTGAAGGATGAAGTCCAGCCCAGGAACTAGAAGCCGGATCTCAACCGACCTACGAAGGAGGCCGGATCCGTGACAGCCCATGAAGTATCCGGATCCAGCACGTACCTGGAGGAAGGCAGATCCTTGACGTACACGGCAAGACATTGTACCGTAGTTAGGCAACTTGTATTCCGGCTAGGACTCTCCATGTAAACCCTAGATTCGTGCGCCTATATAAGCCGGATCCTGGGAGCCCTAGAGGCACAACCACAACTCATTGTAACAACGCGAAAGCGCCCGGATAATTCCGGACAAGCAGCAGTAGGCCCCGTCATCGTGCAGGTGTTCCGAAGTTGGGTAACTCGCGTACCACCGTCCCGTGTGCACTCCGCCCTATGGCCCCTACTTCTTCTCCCCCTCGTGAGGATCCCTCCTCCGGGGTACCGTCGAATAGGCAACGACATCAACCCACTTAGCAAGACGCCTATGCAAAGTAGATTGGACTTTCAGATATTTCAAAGCTTCATGATCAGAATGTATGATAAATTCTTTTGGCCACAAATAATATTGCCAAACCTCAAGAACTCTAATTAAAGCATACAATTCTTTATCATATATTGGATAGTTCAACTTAGCACCAGAAAGTTTCTCAGAAAAATATGCAATTGGGCGACCCTCTTGCATCAACACACCACCAATTCCAATACCACTAGCATCACATTCAATCTCAAATTGTTTATTGAAATCAGGAAGTGCAAGCAACGGTGCAGAAGTTAACAATCATTTTAGTTCATCAAAAGCATGATCTTGGGCAACGCCCCACTCAAAGACAACACCCTTTTTAGTCAATTCATTCAAAGGTGCAACAATAGTAGAAAAATTGGGCACAAAACGGCGATAAAACCCAGCTAGACCATGAAAACTTCTTACTTGACTCACATTTATGGGAGTAGGCCAATTTTGAATAGCTTCAATTTTAGACACATCTATTTCTACTCCATGCTTAGAGACAACATAACCCAAAAATATGACCTTATCTTTGCAAAATGTGCACTTCTCAAGATTACCATAGAGTTTATTATCACGCAACACTTGCAAAACATGTCGAATATGTATAATATGATCAGATTCATTGCGGCTGTAGATTAATATGTCATCAAAATACACAACCACAAACTTGCCAATAAAATCACGCAAAACATGGTTCATCAGCCTCATGAAAGTGCTAGGTGCATTAGTTAAACCAAAAGGCATTACTAACCACTCATATAAACCAAATTTTGTTTTAAAGGCGGTTTTCCACTCATCCCCTTCTTTCATCCTAATTTGATGATAACCACTACGCAAATCAATTTTAGTGAAAATAGCAAGCACCACTCAATTCATCTAGCATATCCTCTAAACGGGAATAGGATGACGATATCGAATAGTAATGTTATTTATCGCTCTACAATCTACGCACATACGCCATGTACCATCTTTCTTAGGAACAAGAATAACAGGAACAGCACAAGGACTAAGGCTTATACGGATATAACCTTTGTCGAGTAGCGCTTGTACTTTCTTCTGTATCTCCTTCGTCTCTTCGGGGTTCGTTCTATATGGTGCCCGATTGGGTAGCGAAGCTCCGGGAATCAAGTCGATTTGATGCTCAATACCTCGAAATGGTGGAAGTCCTGCGGGTACCTCGTGCGGAAACACGTCGCCAAATTCCCGCAAAACATTAGAAACACCAAGAGGAAGAGGGGTCATATCGTTAGAAACCAAACCGTACTTCTGTACAAGAGCACAAGAGGCATGGCTGTAGGATCCTCACTAAATTCTCTCATGTCTTCTTTGGTGGCTAATGAGACTAAGGAATTCACTCTCTCACTTTTCGTTATATCACTCACAACATTACAATTCTCTCGCCTATCTAATGAAGCATCCTCCAAGTTGACTTCAACTTTCTGACGAGACTCATTGACAATTTGTTGTGGTGTCATAGGCTGTAAATTGATTTTCTTGCCCTTGAACTCCAAGTGATATGTATTAGCACGGCCATTGTGTTGCACAGAACGGTCATAGAGCCAAGGCCGTCCCAATAGTAGGTGACACACCGTCATAGGAACGACATCAAAGTCAATGCAATCCTTATACGGTCCAATAGCAAACTCAACACGCACCATGTGGTTTACCTTCATCTCACCATTGTCGCTCAACCACTGAATATAATATGGATGTGGGTGCGGTAGATACTTCAACTTCAGCTTGGTACATAACTCCTTGCTTGCTAAATTGCGGCAACTCCCGCCATCAATAATGATCTTGCAAGCCTTGTCAGGACCAACTAAAGCCTTTGTTTGGAACAAATTGCAGCGCTGAGTAGATGCACTAGGCAACACATTAAGAGCACGCTCGCGACACAACAATGGTGCGAGCATCGGACGGATATGCATCTTCACCATCGGTGTCATAGTCATCATCTTCTGGAGCATTAGGATCAACATCATCTCCAGTCTCGTATTCAATGTCCTCATTGATAATCATGACTTTGCGGTTAGGACAATCTCTCTTGAAGTGACCCTTGCCACCACATGTATGACAAATCATATCACGGTTACGCGCAGTAGACACATGAGAGCCACTCGTACTTGCAGCATATTCGGACTTCTTTGTGTTAGACACATTGGAGACCGGCTTACTAGGCGGAGTAGAGAAAGGTGCGGAGCGCGTCGAAGGCGCCGGCGCCGAAGATGGTGCCGCGCGGGGTGTGAAACGCCCAGCTCCTGTAGTTCGACCTTTGATCTTTGCTTCGTCAGCCAACTGTGATTCAACTTCTCTAGCATGATGTAACAATTGATTCATATTGGTGTAGCTGTAGTGACGAACAATGCCTTTGATATCATACTTCAAACCGTTGAGAAAACGCTGCACTGTCATCTCGAGATACTCACGGACACGGCCACGCTGCATAAGCATCTCCATCTCCATGTAGTATTCATCCACAGTGTTCACACCTTGTCTCAATAGAGTCAGCTTATCATATATATTCCGCAAGTAATTTGTAGGCACAAAGCGAGAATTCATCGCCTCCTTCATGGCACGCCATGTGCGTATAGGTTGCTCACCATCCTCGTCTCGGTTACGAACAAAAGCATTCCACCAACGCAAAGCGTAGCCATCAAATTCGGAACAAGCAAGTTTAATCTTCCGATCTTCAGTATAATGTGGATGTAAGCTCCACAACTTCTCAATCTTCAGCTCCCAAGTGAGGTATTCTTCAACATCAGCTCCTCCTTCAAACTTGGGTATAGAAAACTTGGGCTTACCCAAACCATCTTCCTCATCTTGTCCACGACCATTGCGACCAAGTGGAGCCCAACCGCGAGGACGATTACCACGTGGCGCACCACGAGCATTGTGTGCGTCATCTTGAAGCTCAGGATCTTCATCATCTTCTTGTTGTTGTTGCGCAGTCAAATTCTCAACAGCTAAGCGCAAATCAGCAAGACTGCGTTGTACATCCGTCATTTGATCTTGCATTGTAGTGACGGTCACATGAGTAGCATCCAGCTTTTGGAAGATCTCTTCAACCTTCCCATTAAGCACATCGTCCTAAGCGCGGAATTCACGTCGCATCTCATTACGAAGAGCCTCATACTCCCTCCATGTGATGATATCTGCAGCACTCTTGTTTTCCTGGTTAACAAGTTTATGATCACTAGCAGACATCGTTAGTAGATTAGTGCACTAAATCAAAAATATATATAGTGGTACTCTCACAACTCACTCAAAACTGATAAGAAAAGGAAATCTTACCGTTCCAAAGTAAATTAGTGTTGCTTACCACTTGTAGTAACAACTAGTGCACGGATGTAGCGAAGCGAATATCAAGGGTATAAGAACAAATCACACGACAAAACAGGGTATATGTGGGGCTGTAGGTAGGCTACCTATTTGCACCAATAACAAGCTCTAGCGCTGACCGTTGACAACCAATGATACTCACACAAGGCGATATAATGGGGCAATGCAACTATTGGTAGGAAAGGTTGCAATGCACTAGAGAGACGCTAGCAAAGCTCAACGAGACAGGCACAAGATTGCTCAACTACGGGTGCAGTAAAGTAAACTTAGGCCTCCACTTGATTCTACTAGCACTTCACTTTTCTTTTTGGATTTTTCTTTTGTATAACACACACAGCTATATAGCTCTTTTTGCTTCTTTTCAATTTTCTCTTTTTTTTTTGATATATGACACAACTCCTTGATAACACGGCCAACAGAAATATGCAAAGCACCGATAACCTAACGAGCAGCCTGTCGAGCGGTAAAACTAGTCTCTTCTGGAGAAGTTCCTAGTCACTTTATATCGATAGGCTGTGTCTATGGTTGGGAACAAGCACACTGTACGCTATGTGGACTCGGAGTAACAAAACTGACACCACTAGATAAAGTAACACAAGATGATAGAGTAAATTCAAACCCTAAAATACTAGATAGAAAGAAAAGATACGCAAAAACAACTACGAAAAGCAACTAAAATTCGAAATTAGTGCAATCTAAAGCTATGGCAAACCCTAACCATAACTTTTTATGGCTTTTTCTGGATAGGAAATACTCACAACTCAACTATGGGATGGATTGTGGATGGCTTACCGAGGAAAACTGGAAATCTGATACCAAGATGATATGGGGTGGCCCGATCTTCTCAGTAAGCAACGGTGGTGATGATGATCACGGGTGATGGCAGCGGAGGAACACGACGATGAAGTGGATGATAACTTGTATGACGCAACGAGATCTCTCGATTGGTCCCTGTCGCCAATGCAACAGCTCTCAACCCTGCAAGATATTCGCAACTCCACACACTTGCGCACGTAGCCGCCGACCACGAAGCGGTAAGTTACAACCGTCTAATTCCCAATGGAACAGCAGATCACACAAGACTTTTTCAGGATCTACACAATATCAAGCAATATGGTGTAGGGATTCAATAGTTTTGCTAGAGCAAACAACTAAAACAACTAAAAACTAGGGTTTATCTTAAACGTAGTCTAAAGCAGCTAGGGGGGCGTCCTGGGCACTTATATAGGTGTCCGGGACGAGTTCTGGTCGAAAAGATACAAGAATAACCGACCCAGAATAGATCTGGTCGAGTCAGACTCGGACGAATCCGGTCTGGAATCCGGTCAACCAGGCCAGGGACCGGGTCGGCCGGTCTGGCGTCCGGTCAACCGGGCGGCAACCGGAAACTTCGCAACTTTCCGATTTTTGCCCGGTACGATGCACCGCTTCCGGTTGGCGACCGGTTGGCGCCCGGTCAACCGGGCCAGGGACCGGGCTGGCCGGTCTGGAGGCCGGTCTGACCAGGTTCTGGACCGGCCTGGACGTCGTCTTCTCCTCTCGCGCATGCCTCCCGCTCCTCCCTCGCGCGACCATGAGATATCTTCATGTCCAGCTCCATGTCCAGCTTCACGTCCATCTTGACTAAGGATGGCAATTTTATCCACGGATCCGGGTATCCACGGATATTCGACCCGCCAGGCACGGGTTTGGAGGGCTAATTATGTCCATGGATTTCATGGGGCGGATATCCAATAATTTATGGAGCGGGCACGGGCATAGCTTTTGCCCCGTGGATATTCGATGGATATCCGGCAGACATGTGGGACCCATATGTTAGTGACACATGCGATTTTACCTAGGCTTAGCTGCCATTTTTGAGGCCCAAATCATCAAACACTTAATTTAAGTCTTAATGATTTTATACTCTAAATATTCACGGAATAGCCTTGTGCTGGTTGGGCTTCGTACGAATTGACTCTAGCAATTTGCTGATTGCTCCGCCTCCTAGGTAATTGCTTGCCATAATTAAGGACTTAGCCATAATCGAGCCATCTTCCCATCCGTCCCGCACGAACATCCGTCTCCGAGTATTGGTCCGTTCGTCGGATATATGTTGTGTTGGAATCTTCTAATAAAACGCATTAGATGTTGTGTTGGAATCTTCAAATAAAAAGCATTGTCTATATATGTTTCTTGACATTGAAATGAGATAGCTATTGTATGGTGTGATTGTGTGCGATTTGATATATTATAAGTACGGTGTGATTGATATATTGTTACTTTGATATTCCTATGAATTTTTGACATAATTATTGTTGAAATGCTACTAAAATAATGTCAAAATGCTGCCAAAATATTCATGTTAGCTTATTATTACTGAAATGCAAGTGAAATATTGCTTAAATACTATTGAAATTTTATGGGCATGGATATCCATGGATATCCGGGTATCCATCGGATTTGGATTTGGATTGACATCCATGCCCATGGATACTTTCGTGGGCGGGGCAGAGCGAGGCTGATGGATTTGGGCATGGATCTGGTTTTGCTATATCCGTCCAAACCCGCTCCATTGCCATCGTGAATCTTGACGTTCGTCTTCATGTCCAGCTGCTCCTCTACTCCTCGTGCGACGCTCGTCTCCTCTTGATACCTGTTGTTTAAGTAGCTTCGCACGAGCCCTTGTAATTGGTCCAATCCGAACTTCATTGGACTTGAGCTTCACAACAGGTTCATCTTCATTTATCAATGACGGAGGTAGTGGTGTAGTAGGGATGTCCTCATCAGACGGAACAACCATAAAGGGAAATCGAAACAGAAACGGGGGAGAAATTTCTGACAGAAACGGAAACAACAAGAAAGTAATTCCGGATAAACAAACATGAAAATTTTTCAGAAATATAACCTAGAGAGACCCGTGTTCTTGGTAGTTCATAGAATACATGCAACTAGGGAAACTATATTTACACATGAAACGAGGCCAAGCCACATACTAAGTCCACTACACTAAATACTAACCGTAATTAGTATCCCATGTAGCCAGACCGCCGCCTACAGTCCTCGATGACACGTAACCAAATGCGATGACTCCAAGAGACCCGGTCGAGCACGCCGCCTTCCGTCTAGCTGCATCGGCGACGTGTTCCTACCACACTATGAGGTGGCCACGCTAGCACCACATTGTGGTTTCTGTCTTGCATCGTTGAGTGATGATCCGTGTATTATCGTCTACTTATTTATATGTGCCTCTCAGTGTACATACCAAGGTTGTACCACCATTATGCTGTAAAAAATGTACGTTTTCGCAACGTATCTATTCGGTATCCGCTCCGTGTTTGTCTCTGGTGATTTTCATTTCCATACTCATTTTCTAGGTTTCCGATTCCGTTTCCAGTTCCGGAAAGATGAGCGGAAACGAAAAACGGTAAAGCAATGTTTCCGTCTGTTTTCATTCCATTTTAAAAACAAAGATTCCATAGATCCTGTTGGGCCGTGATGCCAAAATCGGCACGCGGCGAGGAAACTAGGGAATCTTGATTACCGGTAAGAAAAAACAAACAAACATCGTCAGAAGCAAAACCGTCGCCTAAATTCGTCAAAAGCTCGTCCAACTTAAGGCGTCGTAATACGGTACGTGACAAAGCGTGGTGGCTAGTTGACGAAACGATGTCACCTTCTTTTAACCCCTCTTGGTAAAAGTCAGGGGACGGTGGCGAGATCGCCAGACAAAGCCGTGCGCTTTCAACCTAGCGTAACTTTACGCGACGCACCAAGTTCTGTGTTGACTCGTGGAGGAGCCGGCAAACTTCATTGACCATTCATTGGTGCTGCTTTTGGCGCAGCACACACGCAGACAACAAAGGTTGTCTTTACTGCGGGGCGCGGCGGGGCCAGCGCAAACTGTCACTCCAGTCGGTTGCATTGAACCCGTTCGGCGGAGTGAATGTAGTACTGTGGCACCAACGAGGCGACGACACTGGTCAGAAGTCAGAGCCTCTGCCTGGCGTACGTATAGGAGTAAACATAAAGTACGTGGCGCAGCAGTAGGCAGCAGCGGTAGGTGTATATGGCTACCGATATTCATTGCCGTCGAGAGCGGCAGTCCTTGCGGCGTTCGTTCGGTTCGGCGCGCCGCCTCCGCCGGTGTCTGCGTGTTGCCGCAGCGGCAGCAGCAACGTTCTGGGTTGCCAATCAGTGGGTGCAGCAAGCGCGCGGAGGATAAAAGTATTTCCGACTGCGTTCTCTCAAACCGGTCCTTGAAGAGATTTAGACATGCGCCAGATAAAAAATCATTCTCAGCCGCTCGTTTTAAAAGTCTTTTTCGTTCGGCGCAGTTTAATATGGTGTTCAGCGTTCCAAGCCTGTCCCCGTTACACATGAGACGTTCCGAGCACGCCGAACACAAGGAAAACCGAGACGAGGAGACGCGAAGCCGATGCGTCTGTTCAGCGAACAGACGCTCAACCGCCGCCTACCTAGCAATGATGCAGTTGCCGGGAAGGGGAACCGTCAAATTGGCAACCGCGTCGATCGACGCGCGAACCGCCGGAATGGAGCGCGAACTCCGCGGAAGAGCAACCGTCGCTTTCTTCAATATCTGCGCCGCCATTTATCCGCGCTCAATAAGACCCCTATGTATGCGCCTTCCGATCTACAACCGACCGGCGCCATTCATCGTAAGCTCTCCTCTCTAACAATGACCGACCTCTCTCAGTTGCCATCAGACACCGACATCGAGGGTAAGCCGCGGGATGGCGCCATTGATGGGACAAAGTTGCGACGCCTAGCAACGATGATTCCTCGCTGTCGGACATCGAGCAGAAATGGGAGGCTGAGGAGGAGGAGGAGGAAGAGGCTAAGGAGGCGGCGGTGGCCCGGGCGAAGGCGAAAGCGAAGGCGCAACCGACGAGCACCGTCGACGACGAGGAGGACACAAGTTCCTCCGACGCGTCGAACGACACCGCCTCTTCGGAAGAGGTGACGAGCAGGAAGCGCCACTGCGAGGACGACGAGACGGGGCCATCAAAGAAGAAGTAGTTTAAATTTTTATATGTAATTTGTTTATGTTTTTTCGAAGTTTTTATATGTAATTTTTTATGTTGCACGCTTTAAATATTAGTACATCGTTACCTACACCGTACCTACAAATTTCTTCTATCTATTAAAATAAAAATACAATATTTTAAATTTTTGGGCGCGCGTTTGGGGGACGCAGCTGGGGAGCGACGTTCCCCAAGCGCGGCACGAAGGAAACACGTCCCACAAACGATAAATCCGGTGCCGTTTGGGAACCTCTTTGGGGGACGCGACTGGAGATGCTCTAAGGCTTGTGTTTTTCTTTTTTACATTTTGGCCATTCCCGTGATTCTTCCCTCGTGCAACTCAGAGCATCTCCACCACCGCCTTTCAAATAGGCGCTGGTAGGGTGCCAACACAGTCTTATGAAGGGCGTCGGCATCTCCTCTTCGATTTAGGGAGCGGTTGCACACACTGCCAATCCTAATAAAAATCTTAAAAAAACAAATTTTGACTGAGATATAAATATTACATAACCTTCATTTTAAGATAGAAATATTACGCAGGCTTCATTTTACATTATTGCAAAATATGAAATTTCGATGAAACCTATACCAGAGGCTGGTGATCCTCCTCGCCTTTTTCGATGCGAAGAAAGAACACCCGATCACCCAAAACTAGGGGGCGCCTTCATCGCTGCAGAGGAAGAGCATCCAGAAACCTAACCTAGTGGCTTTAATTGGCCACTACCATTTTCGCTGCAAAAAAGAACATCCGGAAACGTACTCATCGGCGATGCCGCCGTCGTTGTTGTCGTTGTGGTAGTGCCTACGACACGAAGTGTCGTCAAACACCTTCACCTCGAGCTCGTCGTCGCCTTCCCACTTGAAGTTCACCAAGCAACCGACCTCGAGGTTATGGGCACGGGCGAACGTGTCCCAGCCAGTGTGGAGGAACATGTGGCCTCCCCCCTCGAACAACACCTCGACATACCACCGATAGAAGCAGCAGCTCACATCCCGCAAGTGCATGCTAGCCGGCTCCAGACGGCGAGATGTTGCGCGAATTTCTTCAGGAGCCTGTTTGAACCCAAAGGGTCTTCCTTGATGAGGACGACGAACTCGAAGAACTCGGGGAAGCAGTCCGGTGATAGCGAGCGTTCAGGAGGTGGGGATCCTGCCCAATGGCCTCTGCCTCGGCGACCGCGACCGTGACCCATAGAACCGTCCATGGAGCGCTTGGGGAGATGGTGGGCAGCGAGCGATGGCGCTAGGGTTTGTGTGGGGAAGGAGCTGGTGCCTGAGCACCACGACCTGATCATGTTGAGAATCTCTTTACCTTGTGTGTCGTCATGTGAGGCACTATGTTTGCTCTATTGCCAATGATTACATGTCTTTTTTACATGTGTTAAGGTTTGCCTAGGTATGGATAGCACAGGGAAAACAAAAGAGACGGTCGACACGACCATCTCTTCACCTACAAGTGCTGTAGATTAATTATCGGCAGTGGCAACATAAAATTATCTAATATTTAGCATCGTGTGTCTAAGATCAATCATACTATCATAGTAGTCCTGCATTCATGCAATCCAGTGGGATCTTGGACACATAATGCGAATTAATCATAAGCCATATATAAAACCCTAAACAGTGCATAAATCCCCAAATGTTGAGTCAATCCAACCATAAATATTGCATCTGACCAAATCGGGCAAATTCCAAAGGTCAATTAAACGAAAGTATAGTTACGAAGCCCGCAAACAAACCGGAAGAACAAATATGAGGATAATCGATCGTAGCTTTTTCGATAAAGGAATATATTAATATCAGAAGATACCAATTACACCCAGCCTCAGCAACAACGCAATATCCTAATAACATTACGGATGCACACAACCAAAAAAGAGAAAAAAAACCCTAAGAAATAAAAGTCCCGCTACAGTATCCCAGTCCTACCAATAGTAATACATCCGCCACCAAGACAACACCTGGAATTTAGGTTATTCAAAAGCAACGCCTCCAAGAAGGGAACAATGCACCACCGCCGTCATCGCCCGATCAAAGATCTTAGGTTTTCACCCTGAAGATAGTCTCCGCTCTCAAAACAATGCCTTCAACAAGGACATTGCCAGACACAACCAGTTAAGGCCAGACATTGGGTTTTCACCCTAAAAGGTAAGACTCCGAACTTCACATGTCCTGCCGTCCCCACTTTCATACCACTGTTGCGAAGTCCAGAACACCAAGCAAGCCTCTCAACAGCGCAAAGACTTGAACCTCCATTAGCTAGTACTCCAAATCCGACCTTCATGTTATTCTCTTCTTTTACTTCACCATGGATCGACTGTCACTTGGTGTCAACACAGAAAAGAGCTTCGCGCAGCACCCTCCAAAATCAAACTGTCAGAATAAAAGCATGGACTCGCACGACCGAATACCACCGATCCAGCAAACTCCAGGCAATAGAAGCACTGTTACATTCGCCGGTGGCGTCTTCCGGAACTCGACACTCCGGCCAGATCATGAAGGGCAGGCCTCCGGCAGGTCTTCATCTTCGCCCAAGAGAGACCCTAGAACCACCGCCTTTATTCAGGTCGGGCCCCCACGCCGGCGACCATCCTAGTCTGGCCATGGTTACCACCGGAGACACCAAGCAGGTTGCGTAGTATGAAGACACCGCACACGCCTAGGCACCGCTGCAGCCGAAAGCCAACCCTCCACCGCCGCCCGCCGAGAGGCGAGGAGAAGGGGACCTAGGGTTTCCCCTTGCAACCCGCCCCCACCCCTCCCTCCGACGCCGGTAGGGCACTCCACCACCTCGTCGTCCGTCATGGCGTCCCCGAGCCAAGGCCAGGCGCCACCATCGAGTTCCCCGACGAAAGGGCCGCGCTCCGGCCTGAGGAAGACGACCCACGCCCGACCTCCTCGCGCGAGATGACGAAGAATCCCCGCCGCCGCCGGCCGGCCGGCCTTTGCCAGACCGCGCCCCCTGGCGGCGGCGACAGAGGGAAGGGGGAGGTGGCGATGGCGGGGTAGATTTCCCCCGGCCACCACGCGGGGGCGGCTCGGGAGGAGGACGGGATGGTTGGGGAGTCCCGAGGATGTCTACCAAAAGTAAAGCGTAGCACTAAAAATCTACCATGCATGTCATGAGCAAGCACAGAAGTAGCCTGCTACATACAGATTTACGAAAATACGGACGTCTGAGAGTGCACTACAAGAAAACTAGCCCGTAGCCGGTAGGTGTACTTGGGCTCCGGTATTCATTGCCATAGCGTAGCTGCTGCTCGGCCGCATGCGTGTTTCTGCCTGGTCGGGAGGAGCAGTTTCTGCCTGCGTGTTGCCGCAGCTGGCAGCAGCGCGCGCGAGAAGGATCAGGGACTGTTTGGTTTTTTACGGTTTGTTTCCGTCGAGAGCAAGGAAGGAAGGTTTTGAAGTTTTGAACGGATGCGTCCGTTGGGGTGGCGACGGATCGGGATCGTCTCGGGCTCCGTCGTCGTCTTCGTCGTCGGGCGGCGTGCGGGCCGGCGGGGCGGGAGGGACAGGAAAGCTGGGCGCGACCACCGCTCCACTACCCGCGGTAACGATAAACAATGCACAATGCGGCAGGGTTAAAAGAAGAAACAAAAGCGTGGCACGGGAACAAACAACCGCGCCGGACAAAGCCACGGCGCGCGTCGCCTTGGGCTCGGCGGCCAGCGCGCGGTAGCGGCCTCGAACCTGAATCCACCTCCTGCTCCTGCTAGCCCCCATCCCTACCCAGCGTCCCCAGGTGAGGTTCGATCGGTTTGGCATTGTCTGTGGCACTGGCACTCGGGAGTGGGCAGCGAGGTCGCTCGTCGTGTCGCCGCCTCGAGTCGCGAGTTCGGCCACCCACTCTCCACGCGCCATAGAATAGACGCCGGTAGCGACACGTCGGAGGGAGCATTTCAAATTTTGAAGCTCCTCTCCACGCCTCTCTCCCCTCAGTAACTGCCCGCTGCTGCGGCGTCGCAGTCTTCCGGTCTCCTCCACCAAAATAGGCTCACCCAACCAACAGTCCAACACCCCGCCCGCCCGCACCACGCACGCTTCATTTCACCCCCCCCCAGCTGCTCCGCGTCGCTGCTCGCTCCGACCGTCTTCCCCGAACACAGCCATGCCGCTGCCGCGTAGCAAGGCTAGGCCGGCGCCGCCCAGGAAGGGCAGCAGGTCGAAGCTCGAGCGGGAGGTGGAGCGGCTGGAGGAGGTGCTGCGGGAGGAGACGGCGCTGCACGCCATCCTCGACCACGCGCTCGACCACGCCGCCGTCACGCTCGCCGACATGTCATACCTCCCCGCCCACGTAAGCTCTCTATCCACCCATTGCCGACCGGTCCATGGTTCGCGCCGGCGCGCGGGCGCGTCCTAATTCGCCGGTGGATATGAATGCCTTCTCGCTGTGCTCTCTGCAGGCCCAGGAGCTGCTCGCCACCATCTCCGCGATGGAGGCCGGCGTCGCCAAGCTCGAGGAGGAGATGGTCGCGCTGCACTTCCAGCTCATCCAGGAGCGCAACGAGCGCCGCCTCGTCGAGTACCGCGCCAACCAGCAGCAGCGGCCCGCCGCCGTCTGCTCCCACCGCGCCGCCAAATCCGAATCCGACGTACGCCCTCCACCTCCTCCTCCTCAAGTCACCCTCTCCCTCCCACCGCATTCTCTCGCTGTTTCTGTTCAAACTAATCCGCGCACTGTATCCATACCTGAATCACCTCCAAATGCGAATGAACCCCGCACTCTGAATTCAATCCAGGACGCGGCAAGCAATACCAAACCCAGCAGAGGCGACAAGGTCCACCCCTGCGCCGCCGCGCCAGCACTGCACCGGCAGCTCTCGTCCAAACCCCTCGGCGGCGGCGCGGACCCGAGCCGCCTGTCGGAGGACATCGTGCGCTGCATGCGCAACATCTTCATCTCGCTCTCCGACTCCCGCAGGGCCAGCAGCAGCAACCACTCCTCCGCGGCGGAAAGCCGGCAGCAGCGGTCCGTCCCGTCGCCCAGCGGGATCTCCGCCTTCTGGTCCCTCGCCGAGCCCTCCGCCATCTCCTCCTGGGTGCAGAGCCCGCAGGTCGACCTCAACCAGAACAACAGCCTGCTCGCCTCCGAGACGGTCTTCGATCCCTACAAGGCCAGGGAGAAGCTCAGCTGGGCGGACATCGGGACCTATGGCGCCGCCTCTGAGGTCTCCTGGATGTCCGCCGGGAAGAAGCAGCTCGACTACGCTGCAGAGTCGCTACGTAAATTCAGGTATCAACGATACCTGTTTGTCAGAGTACAAGACAACATTCCACTTTGTCTAGCCCAAGGATTTACATTTTAAGCTGCAAGTTTGAATACCATAGAACAAGTCATATTTCTACCATTCATGTTATACTGATTCCGGATTCACTAAAAAGTGCCGATGGATGCTACTGATCAGCATATTTTGTTATTGTCAGAGTCTACTAACTGCTGCAGATCAGTGTTCAAAACAAAACAGTAATTCACTCTCTAGCCAAGGAATAGGTTTCTCTCCGTTTCTCTAATTGCAAGTTTGAATACCATAAAACGTGGACAGAGTTCTTAGCTCTCGTGATGCTTTAGTCTTGATTGAGGATTCACTACAAAGTTCTGATAGATACTTGTTGGACTGCAGGTTGCTAATTGAGCAGCTGGCAGAAGTAAACCCTGTGCATCTCAATGACGATGCGAGGTTTGCGTTTTGGATCAACTTGTACAACGCATTGTTGATGCATGTACGGTGATCTGACAAACTCGCTTCAGTTGTGTAGCATCTCATGCTGAAAATTACTGATGATGATTTGCCCTTTCTGTACAGGCTTATCTTGCTTACGGTGTTCCACGAAGTGATATGAAACTGTTCTCACTAATGCAAAAGGTTTTTCCAAGAACTTAATTATTGTCTATTAAACCAGGCACTAGTCTAGCTAATTTCCATGTACTCATAATTTGTGATGCTTCATGTCTAACATTGTTGCAATAATTCTCTAGGCTGCGTATACGATTGGAGGGAATTCATTCAGTGCAGCATTCATCGAATATGTTATTCTAAAGATGAAACCACCGAATCACAGACCGCAGATGGTACGCTAACTTTTCGGTGCATCTTGCTGACAAAATTGCTTGCTTGATTACCCTTTGTTCATGGATGCAAACTGATGACAGTTTCTTCTGTGTTTTGTTGAAGGCTCTGCTTCTTGCTCTTCAGAAGATAAAGGCACCCGAGGAGCACAAAAAGTTCTGCATTTCAGCACCTGAACCACTTCTGACGTTTGCTCTGAGCTGTGGAATGTACTCATCTCCTGCGGTAAGCTTAGATCCTTCTAATGATTTAAATATTTGCAATGTGGCAGTACCATTTTTTACACAAAAGAAACATGCATTGCAACATTGTTTTTTTACTTAACTGGTTACTGATTATCATTGCAGGTGAAGATATACACAGCCAGCAACGTAAGGGAAGAGCTCCAGGATGCTCAGCGCGATTTTATTAGAGCATCAGTAGGAGTGAGCCGGAAGGGGAAGCTTCTGATCCCTAAAATGCTGCACTGTTTTGCACGAGGATTTGTCGACGACAACAGCTTCCCCATCTGGATATCACATTTTCTGCCTCAGCAGCAGGCTACTTTTGTTGAGCACTGCGTGTCTCGGAGGCGGCAAAGCCTCCTGGGCACCCGGACTTTCGGCATCATTCCGTTTGATTCTCGGTTCCGGTACCTCTTCCTGCCTGATATGGGATCATTAAACTGAACTGGTAAACTATACTAATCTTTCAGCGGCTAAAACCTCTATTCTGAATGTTTAAGCAAATTTGGTGTATTTCCATTTTGCCTGCTGACATATATGTATGCCGTAACAGACTCACAGGAGAAAACAACGTCATCGCCTCTGCAAGCAAGCCCTGTTTGTTGGCGGTTGAACCAAGCTGCTCCAGCAAGGTCACACGTGTCTTTCGGATTAACAGGTGTATATTCAGTGATCAGGGGACTGCACAAGGTCTGTTTCAACACCGAACCATGCAACAGCTGGATTAAAGGACTGGTATCCTATGATGTCAGATGTAAATCTTGACCATGTTCCAGTAGGCTAGTTCTCCTCGACTTCTCGTCGAATCCAGCAGTGAAAAATGTTGTATATGATGTCTACTAAATAAAACAGAAGCTCCCGGTTGAAGACATCTACTCATGGTCTTTGTATGTGTACTGTTTCATGGTCCTGACGAAATGTATATGGCAAAATTGTATTGGTTCTGCATGATGTGTCATGTACAATTATAAACAGAAAAGGGAAAAAGAAGTGAGTAGTAGAGATTCTGTTACTTGGTGCTGTGGTGCAAGATGCTTCATTCCATAAGCAGTTTTCATGGATAATTTAACAGCTCTGCATTTACAACCTACTACGATCTGTGCACCGCATAGCAATCCTCGCTGAAGGCGCGCTTGGTTCCCTATGAACAATTCCCTCATCATCATCTATCTCTGAAGCCCGAACGTACCTGCCGCTCCTCCTGGGAAGAAACCTCTCCTCGTGGTCACGGCCCATCCTCGCCGTCCTTGATGAGGTTGCAGATTTCCGAGCACTCTGTCAGGCTGCACAAATTGCATAGAAGCACATTCAGATACAATTCACCAGTAAGGAATATGGAAATCGAATGCAGGTTTCGCACCAGTACTGGCGGCTGCGGAACTGGTCCTTGAAGACGACGAGGGGCTTCCTGACGTTGAGGGGGCCTTCGCCGCCGCGAATGCAGGTGGCGACGCACTTGGAGACGCACTGCAGCGCCTTGGCCGACTTGGGGTGCTTGATCCGGACCCTCGCCTTGTCGTCCCCTGCTCCACCACATCACCGATCAGTTAATGCACGTGCCGCCGCCGGCGCGTGGCGCCGTCATGGGATGGGGTTAGGCGCGCACGTACCGGAGAGAGTGGGCGGGATGTTGGAGAAGGTCTCCGGCCCCGGCGGCGGCGTGGACAGGATGGTGGCCGCCAGCGCGAACGCCACCACCGCCGGCGCCTGCGCGAGGCCCAGCCACGCCATCGCCGGGGCAGTTGGCGATACAAAGGCGCGGCTCGCTCGTCCTCGACGACGACGACGGGTCGATGGCAGTCACCGGCGCAGCGCCGTGGCCAGGCCTTGGCTCGTGGTCTCTGCTCTGCTCTGGCCAGCCACTCAGCCTCGCTGGACTCTGTGTGGTGAGGGCGCGTCTTGCTGTGGCGAGAGGAACGGTTTGACAGCCCGGTAGAAGCCCACCAGGTACTGAAACACGGCCCACGAGCCCACCGCCTCGAACGGGTCGATTTCTTCCTCTGAGAGTCTAAGGCAAGCCCACCAATCACCGCGCCGCCCGCCACCCGAACTCAACTCCGGCTTCTTCACGGCGACGAGAGCCGCCGCCGCCTACTGCTGCGTCGTGTCCACGCTAATTCCGTGGCGGCCGAGGGTACCTGGCGAGGAGGGGAGCGGGTGTTCGTGTTCCGCAGCAGCGAGGCTCCTAAACCCTAGAGGCTCCCCGCCCCATCACCGTCCCCGAACCCAGTAACCCACAGCCATCCAGGTACTCGCCCCACCCTTCGCCGGCGATGAACCGGCGGCAGGAGCTCTGCAGGAACTTCCAGCGCGGCAGGTACCGGATCCCTCCCTCCCCTCCCTCCACCCCTGTCCGATTCCGATTCGTTGCTCTCGCTCTGTTCCACGCCCTAACCTCCGAAGGATTCGTTCTGCGGATTGTAACGCTGGGTTCTGGTTCTGGATAATCCTGTGTGCAGCTGCAAGTATGGGGCGCAGTGCAGGTACCTGCACGCCACCTCCAACCAGCAGCAGCAACAGCAGCAGCAGGCGAAGCCCAACCCCTTTGGATTCGGTGCCGCCAGCAGGCCGCAGCAGCAGCCGTTCGGTGCGCAGTCCCAACAGTTTCAGCAGCAGCAGCAGCAGCAGCCTAACCGGTTTGGGTTCGGGGTGCAAGGCGGCGGTGCTTCCCAGCCACGGAACGCTGCTGGCCCGGCAATGGTTAGTCGTCGCCAGTGGGGAAGATAGTTTTCCTCTTCCATATGGTTCTTCAGCAATTGCATAGCTCTACCGTTTATATCAATCGTTGTGTGTGACTAGTGAATTGTTGTTATCAGCCCTTTCAGAACAAGTGGGTGAGGGATCCCTCGGCAACGACCAAGCAGCCGGAGGCGCAGCCAGCGGCGCAGGCAGCCCACACGTGAGTCCCTTTTGCAGTTTGCCAATGCTATAATACTCTTGATCTTGCTCGATTGTTCCTGTTTATGGGCAAGTCACTGATGTTGTGAGTTTTATTGTTTCTCAGATCCTGTACAGACCCCGCGTCCTGCAGGCAGCAGATAGCGGACGATTTTAAGAACGAGGCTCCGCTCTGGAAGCTTACTTGTTATGCTCATCTCAGAAGGTAAAATACTCCTGATGCTTCAGGGTTGCTTTAGGCACTCTAGAGTGTTTATGCGCTTAACACTTAACATTATGTTTGTTGTTCACACGCAGTGGTCCTTGTGACATCACGGGGGATGTTAGCTACGAGGAGCTGAGAGCTAAGGCATACGAACAGGGCAAGCAAGGGCATCCTCTGCAGTCAATAGTAAGCTTACAAGCAGAACCACCCCTCTCTTCTCCCTGTTCCATGGTTTTTGTTTTGCGCTCTGAAGTATGTGTGGTCAAACATTAATTCAACTGCAACTGCACATTCTGACCTCAAAGGGACTAGGGCAATGCTGTTGCATTAGCAAATGGTTACAGAGTCCGATGTGTTCCCCTTTCGTGATTTATTGTCTTTTGGTGGAGCTGTAGACATATGAGAAAAAATTTCTTAGACATTGGTCTTGTGCCCATGAAAGTATTCCTACTCTTATTTGTGGTTTTCCCCCAAAAAAGTAGTATTAGTTAAAAAAAGAGTCTGGTCATGATTAACTTTGAATTAGTTGTTTCTGATTTTCTAAAGAACAACCTCTCATTCGCTGTTTTCTCTTTCTTCAGGTTGAGGGAGAAAGAAATCTCCAAAATGCAAAGTTAGCGGAGTTCAATACTTTGCTGAGCAGTACACGTGCATCACAAACTCCAAGCTTTCCAACTGTCGGCTCCTTTCCTGAAGTGAAAAATAACGCATCATTTGGGGGTTCTCAAACTAATGGACCCCCCGTGTTTACTAGTTTCAATCAAATTGGAGCTGCAACTAATTTAGGGTCTGGGGCAAGGTAATCCTCTGCCGATGGTCTTGAATGAACTGTTGATTCTGTTAGAAGCTGGCTCTATTCAGAATACTCACTGACCATAAATCGTTATTTGAATAGGATTCGTCATGTTTTTCTTTGCCTCGATATGATTGGTTGTGTTTATTGTCTGCTTGTGTGTATAACTTGAACAAATTCATCTTATGCAGAACTACCACACCAGGAGTGCCAACAAATACCATTTTTGGTCAGCCTACCCTGCCTGCGTTTGGCCAGCCTACCCAGCCTGCGTTTGGTCAGCCTACTCAGCCTGCTTTTGGTCAGCCTACCCAGCCTGCTTTTGGTCAGGCTACCCAACCTACTTTCGGTCAGTCTACCAGACCTACTTTTGGTCAGTCTACGACGTCTACACCATCCTTTGCTGCCCCTACTTTTGGCAATGCTGGAATGAAATTTGGAGTTCAAGGTATATGTCTTAATTGATCTATGCAACTATGCTTCTAGTTCTTTGTTCTTCCATGTTCCATCTTGTTTCATGATTCTGGTGTGTATATTTATTAACAAGTAGAGCAATTGGAAATAAGGTTTATTATGTGTTGGGCCTAGAAATTGTACTATACCTTTTCTCTTTTACCTGTTGCCCCCACCCCAACTGTCATGAATCATCTGTACACCTCATACAAATGGGTATAGTGAAATGATCAAGATGAAAGTCCATTTGAAGAAAAAATCAAAGAAATTATTTTGCATTTTGGAAAATGCAAGTTTTTATCCTACCATATGTCAAATTTTCTCTTGTTTGTCAATATTAAGCTCTTGGCACTGAATACATTTGAACTCAAACAACTTGTTCTCGCATAGAGTAAGTTGAGCTTTTCCATGTTAATATGGTACTCAAACCTGAAGTGATTGCAGGAATACACCATAAAGAGTGATTCCATAGATGTGTTGCCAGAGATGAATCTGATTACTTGTAACTGTCATATGTCTAGATGTTGTTCGTCTGTTCATATTTCTGTTAGTTAATTTTTGGTAATTATTGATGAATGGTGTTGTTATGACAATCACTTCTGGTAAGGTTATAAAGAATGTTTTCTTCATATGGTGCACCGTGTGGAACCAAGAGGGGAATGAGAATGTACATATTCCTTGTCCTATACTGATGCATGACAAAACTATTTTGAGCAGTGATATATACGAAGGATTAAATTTCCTAACATTGCCGCAATATTAAATTTCCTAACATCGCCTTAATTGTTAGACCATACCTGGAATTTGTACTGTTACATGAAAGAAGATGGCGTTTTGGCTAGCATCAAGTGAAACTATTACCACTTGATAGGCATATGTATTACCTTAAATATGCTGCACCTGTTCTAAAGATTTGTCTTTGCCTTGCATATTAAGCATTTATAAATCTTGTTTGAAATAGATAATATAGTTCTCGTCTCTCTCTTATGCTTATGGATGTTTTTTTGTATTATCCTTTTGGGAGATCTTTAAATATTGTTGTATTGGAATGCCATTTAACTTTTTCGAAACATGCAGATGCATCTGGAAACCAGATGCCAAGGCAAACATTTGGGAGCATGTCCAGTAACAGCAATTTTCCAAACTCTACCTCTTCTTCCAATAACAGAGACATTGATAGGCAATCGCAAGAGTTACTTAGTGGGATGACAGCTCGTACAAGTGCAGTGGAGGCACCTGTTGAGTAAGTTCTGTGATAGTTCTTATTTTAAATGTACCTTGGGCAAGAACTGTAACCTTCTGATAAGAAAATCGATGCACAAGTTGGAATCAATGTGGTGAAGTGTATTCATTTTCTTAGTATTTATACAAGTTGGAATCAATATTTAAACTCCATTTAGATGACATTTTTCTCCTTGCTACTATTATTTTAGGAGCATATAACATATAAATTAGAGTTGGCTGATTAACCACATTATAATGAACCTTGTTCGGCTAAATAAAAAGTACCTTGTTACTTTTATCAGTTTTGATTACTCAGTTAATAATGTAATGTATAATAACATATCTAAATCAGAGTTGGCTGCTTAGCCACAATATAATGTGTCTTTTGTCAGTTTTGATTACTCAGTTTCTAGCATTATTATTAGGTATCATGGAGAAGTTTGATTGCTTGTGCTTATCTTTACTTTATCTTTATTCAACAGAGACAAGAAAAATGAAAATCAGGATGATAGTATTTGGCTGAAGGAAAAATGGACAATTGGACAGGTGTGAAATACTTTCCTCCTATACTTCTTAAGAATGTTTGGTCACAGACAATTGTGTTTTCTGGTCCTTTAGATTTCTGTTGGCCTTTCAGGCGAGCTCATTTGGTTTTGTACACCATCCACAAGGTGTCGCATATGTGGCAGTCTGTTATCTCTAGCATCTAAATGATGACACGCACAACAAGATTTTGATTTTTTTTTCCAAGGCATGATATCTTAGTTATTAGGATGTGGTTGCTACAATATGTTACCAATTATTATATCGAGTGCATATTCTGTGTCTGGATGCTTTTGGATTTCTCATGAAATTTTGACTGAAGTGTATCGGATAAGCTCCTTGTTTTATTTCTTGAGAATGTTTGGTCACAGACAATTGGGTTTTCTGGTTCTGTATATTTCCGTTGTCCTTTTAGGCAAATCTCATTTAGTTTGTTTTTTTACATCATCCACAAGCCGTGGCATGTGTGCTAGTCTGTTATCCCTAGCATCTAATTGATGTCAGGCACAACAAGATTTTGCTGCTTCCTTGTTCCAAGGCATTGCAATTTTGTTATTAGGACCTGCTTGCTTACAGTATGTCCCAACTATTATACTATTATATTGAGCGCACATTCTGCGCTACAGTATCTTTTTTATGAGAAACTGCATATAGCTATAATAATGTTCATATCTGTTGGGTTTCCTATTATGAAGCTTGCGGCATTTGATTTACACGAAGCTCTTTTTCAGATACCGATGGACGAACCGCCACAGAGGCATGTTAGCCATGTGTTTTGAGAACTCAAGGAATTTTTGGGTAGTTGGGTGGAAGACGCAGTCAGTTGTCTTTACTGGTCTCTTCTGTTTAGTCGAGATTACATCATCAATTGTTCATAGTTTTTCTCTTCTGAGGTATGTTGCTTATCGAACAAATTCAGTGTCGTTTGTGTCTTTCTCCTCCAACGTATTGTTGCGTGTCATTTCTTTGTTGCTTGTCATTTCTCACAGCTTATTCATTTTGCTACGTTGCAGCTCCCTGATGACATGGTGAAAGAGGCCTGCTTCATCCAATTCTTGTATGCCATTTGTCACAGCGTATTCACTCTGCAACTTTTGCAGCTCCATGATGATAGGAGGAAAGAAGCTGGAGGATGTTAGCTGTAAATGAAAGCTGGATGCAGTGTTTGCCTAGAAGGAAAAAACTAGGGCTCGAAAAAAACTAATTGAGCAGTCAAAGTAAACCGGAATTGCCACACTGTTACGTCATATATTGGCTACTATAAGTGCTTTTTGAAATGATAATGGAGAAGTCAAAGTAAAGTGGAACTTTTTTTCAAAAGGAAAAGCAAACTGGAATCATCACATCGTGTTATCACAAGATTTGTTCTTGTGAAGCTGAGCGTTGAGATCTGGAAGTGAAAGGTGAAATAACTCGGGCGCTATCTTTGTGCTGCGTACCTAGTTTGAAACTGAACGTGCACACGAAACTGGCTGGCGGTCCAACAGGCACTACCTTTTGTTTGTGCAAGTGACTTTTTTTTGTCCCTCTTTTGACCAGGGTCTCTTCTTTCATATCATACCTCCATGAGCTTTTAAATTTTTTGAAGAAGTGAATAATGTTTTCGTTTAAATTCGGACTGGGATTTGGTGCACATGGGCACCAATGCTCCTTCACTTTCAGTTTTTTCAAAATTTTAAAACCTCACACTTCTATATTTTTAAAAATTATGATGTTAAATATGTAGATATATATGTACATGAGAAATGCATGCAAAAAAGTTTTGGTCAAAAATATTTTAAATTTTGGAAAATACAAAAAACAAATTTCTAACAAAAGAATGCCGTATTGTAATACTATTTTACTGCCATTTACTGCTAGAAATTTATCTTTTTCATATTGTTCAAAATACAAAATATTTTTTAACGGAACTTTTTTTCATACACCCCTCCTGTATATATCTATCTATATATTTAACGCCATATTTTTTTAAAAATCTAAAAGTGAAAAGAGGATTGGTGCCATGTGTCAAAAACACATTCCGTTTAAATTCCAAGAAATTGGATCGCATGGAGCCAAAATGTTGAAGTCGGACTGAATCCGCAGCTTCCCGAGGGCTGGCACCTTGTGACAGTCGGAACTCACACAAACACAAGAGATAGAGCCATGGACGCCGCGGGCCTCGTCTTCTCCTGCTCACGTACCAACCACGACCGTCCGCCATTACGAGCCGCTAGTTGGAGCTGCTCCAGACAGGGGACGGCATATCCTTCCATTCAATGCGAACACGTTGGAAGCCCACGTTCGTCTCGTTTTCGCTTCGTTTCGCGGAGTTTTAGGCCGACAGACACGGAGACGACAAGCTCTGTTTTCCTGCAACGAATTATTGGGCTGTCTTGCTGCAAACGTGCAGGACGTACACGTACTGGGGCTGCAGCTACGCGTGTTAGGCTGGTGCCAACGCACCGCCCGCCTCCCGCCCCGCCACGTCAGCTTTTGGCCCACTCTCACTCCACTCTCACCCCACTCTCACCACACGCGTCCACGTCACGCGCTTATAGTGCGCAACTTTAGTTCTCTCTCCTCCACGTCGACTTTTCTCTCTCTTCAACATGAGCATATCTTTGTTTACGTTACAACAATATAAATAATGCAAGGAAATTATTTTATTGAACTAAAATTGTTACCGATTACATCATAACAAAAATTACATAAAAATCTGAAAAGATTACATAAAAATCTCGAAAAAATTACATAATCTAGGAATTAGCCCACACATGCTCCATCAAATCATGCTTGGAGCTGTGTATACATCGGTGACTCCCTCATTTCGGTGTCCATCCGAATCCTGGCTGCTAGGCTTGGTGGTGCATGCTTGGTGTATTGCGGGGCCGACATTTGAAGCAAGCTTGTCTCATAGATGTTGTCCAAATTTTGTCCACGCTCATCGTCAATGATCATGTTGTGCGAGAATGACACATGCACGCATGATCAATCCAAGAGTACGCCCGGAGTAGGAGCGTCCCGGAAGCTGCTATAATGTTGAACCTAGACTTCAACACTCCAAAGGCACACTCGACATCTTTGCGATGCGCCGACCGAGCGAGAAGTGAACACTCGCCGCTTTTCATTTTGTGGAAGAGTAACACCTTTCATGAACACCGGCCAGGAGGGGTAGATGCCGTCGGCAAGGTAGTAACCATAGTTGTACTCGTGTCCATTCACCGTGAAGTTCACTACGGGTGCTTCTCCCCTAAGCACATCGGTGGAACAACGGCGGCCGGTTCGAGTACATTGAGGTCGTTGTTGGACCCGGCCACTCCAAAAAGGCATGCCGGATCCAACGATCATACGACGCAACGGCTTCTAAGATTATGGTAGGGTGTTTGATGTCTCCCCTTGTGAATTGGCCAAGCATGAGCCACCGGGCGGTTCCTCCACCGCCAATGCATGCAATCGATGCTCCCTAACATGCCCGGAAAGCCACGCTCCTCGGCTTTCGCTAACGACCGCCGAGTATCCTCCACGGTTGGGCGACGGCAAAACGTCTCCCCGTAACAATCAATGATGCCTTCACAGAATCTATCTAGACAATCGATGAAGTTTGTCTAGCTAACTTAAGCCACTCATCTATTGTATCCGCACCGGCTCCATAAGCTAAGCGACGCAAAGCCGCAGTACACTTTTGCGAGGGAGAGAAACCAGCACGGTTGAGAGCATCATCTCTTTGGGTGAAATACGGAGAGTATTCACCCAATCTAGCCACAATGGTCAGGAAGAGGGATCGTCTCATCCGATACCTTCGCCGAAAGTAGCTCGGAGGATAGTTGCAGTCGTCGGCGAAGTAGTCCTCGAAGAGCCGATCGTGGGCACCCACACGATCACGCCTGATGAACTGTCGGCGGCGCCGACGTCTTGGCACCACCTCCTCGGCTTGCATCTCCTCCTCATACTCCCTGCTGGAATGCGGCGATGAAATCACCCTCCACTCCGTCGCTCGAGACTCGCTGCTGGATGAAGACATGGTGTAGAGTGGAGTGGAAATGGAGAGTGGAGGTGTGGAATGGCTGAAAACATATGGGGGTATTTATAGGGTTTTTTGAATCAGCAACGGCTAGCTGACGTGGACCAATCGCGTCGCGGCACGTCGGCTAGCCGTTGGGCACTGCCGCCCCACTCCCGCCCGCTCCCGCCCACTCTCGCCCGCATCCGGCCCCGCCTCCCGCCCGCCTAACGCCCTCTCGCCCGCCCTACCGCCCGCCCGCCTCCCGCCCAACCCCGCCATCGCGCCGCCCCGCCTCCCGCCCCTCTCCCGCCTCCCTCCCGCCGCCAACGCGGCGCCAGGCCGGGCGGGAGCGGGCGCTACCGCCGGGCGCCCCCGCCGGCGCCCCTCCCTCCCGTCCCGCCCGCCTCCCGACCCGCCTCCCGCCCCGCCCCGGGCGGTAGCGCCCCGGCTACCGCCCGCGTTGGCACCAGCCTTACAACTGCATGTTTGCTTGGCAAAAAAATGGAAAAGTAACAAGTGGACGGTGAACAGCGTGTGGAAGTGGAAGTAGGACCATGAAGAAGGTCTTCTATATCGAAATGAGCGTCTCCACTGTAGATCCAGTACGACGCGAGCAAGGAGATCGTGTGAGGGAAAGCATCAGCCGAGACGCCATGTAAAAAAAAAAAAAAAGGCGCGCGGCTTTCTCCGTGTGAGGATTTACAAAAATTTCACACAACTCAACCAAGAACGTCATGCTATCTAGCATAACGTCTCAAACCTAAGCGTCAAGCTATCTAGCATGGCGTCCTAGGCTCCTAGCTCGGACATTATTAAAACAATGGAATTCTGTAACAAAGTTTCACAAATTTGATTAAGTTTGTTCCAGAGTTCCTAAAAAGGCTATTTTAATCCATTTTCACGCAGGCAGGCCGGGTCATGGCAAGTGGGGCCAGTACCTGCATGGTACATTGGCGACCATCTCTCTCGTTGTGGTTCCATTCAATGGTCCCTCGACACGATCCAATGCATTGCATTGATTGCCTTGCCACGATCCAATGATGCAAGTGAACTGGACAATTAGGAGGGAGTTAATAATGAGATAACCGATTAACTCGTCTGTCTATAATGTCACACTTATTAAATAAGTCCTTGATGTTGGAGGATTTGGTAGGCTTCTTTGATTTGCACATTCCTTACACCGGCAAATCTATGTTTGCGTCGGGGGCTACCTCCAGCGGTTCGATGCATTTTGGACATGCAAGTGTTTTTTTGGTGCTAATTCTTTTCAATTTTGTTGAATGATCAAGTTTTAAACGCGAAAAAGTTGTACTCAATGATGTCATGTTGGTTGAATCGAATAGATTATAGCCTAAACAATTAACCGGATACTTCAATCGACTAGATTCAAACATATTTAACATACAAAGAAGAAGAAAATTATAAACATATAAACTAAAACTATTTTTTGGCCTTCTTGTTAGAAGGCCCTGCCTCGTCGTCGAAACTCCTGCGCCTCTTGCTTGTCACCTCCTCGTCGGAACTCGGAGGACGACGCGCCCGTCGAGGAGTTGAAACTGGAAGAAATGGCGTCTTCGTCGTCGTCGTCGGTGAACGGACGACGACGCGCCGCCCGCGCCAGCGCCCTGGTCTTCTTCCTTGCCGCCGCCTTGTCGTCCGCCGCCTCCTGCGCCTCCAACCGGGCGAACTTGTTGTCGGAGTCCTCCTCCTCCTCCTGGCCCTCCTCCTCGTCCTCGGCGTCGCTGGCAGCGCCGCCTCCGTCCTCCTCCTGGCCTTCGCTGCCATTGCCGCTTCCGTCCTCCTCGTCCTCACTCGGCGTGGAGGCAGGGTCGCTGGGCGTGGAGCCCGGATCGCTTAGCGTCGCAGGGGTTCCCACCAATGCAGAAATCCGGGCGACTTGCCCTCGCTCTCCGAGTCGGACGGCGGTGTGTAAATATCCCAGGTTTAGAGGCAACAAAATGAGAGAACACCAAAGTGTGCATTTCATTCCATGCATAGAAAAATCCGTGGAATTTTTCGCGTTTTCAAATAAAACTTACCACGTATACCGAAGTTTCACTCTACTTGCTTCAGGGACTGAAGTAGATCATCAAGTCAAGCGCTATAAACTTCACTGTGATCTTTGCTAAAACCTTATTTTGGGTAGAGATGATTGGATCTATGGATTAGATCAAATGGAATTATATTTACAACAACACATTCTTTAAGAATCAAACCCTAACTTATTAACACTTAAAAGTTAGCAACTACCTTTGTGTGTAATTTAATTCATTTATAAATAAGTTAAACCACATGGGTCTAAAGTGCATAAAAGCCACACATTCTCATTTAAATCATAACTTATTAAGTATATGGAATATCATAAAACTAAATCCATTTACATTACGAATTATAGTTCAAACTATTTGAATAAAATTAACTATGAGTACTTTGAAACTCATATGATCATGCCTTGGTGAAATCAAACAAAAACTATCCAAATTTGAGGAATAACCTTCAAGTTCCACCTTTTCACCAATATTATAATATAAATCCAATCAAATATAATATAGTGACTCATCAACAATAATAAAACCATCCACAAGATATTTAGTAACAAATGCCACTTGGCTATCCAAAAATAAATCATATGAGTGGATAATGATCTTGCCACATGGGATGAAAATATCTACATGACTTGCTTTCCAAGCTATGCCACCTCATGCCCAAAGGATTGCTATGGATGAGGGCATGACAACCAAGCACCTTACTCATCAAACCAAATCAAGAGTCATCACCTATGTGTCATGATACTAGAGCTTGCCCAAGCCTATAAATAGAGCCACACCCTTCATCCATTTGATCCTCAAGTACCATCATACATGGGAACAAACACATAGAGCCACTCCATGTGAATTAGCTAGAATCAAGATGAAGAAGCTAGGAGGTGGAGGCATACCACAAGATGCAGGTTTATCAGATTTCCTGAAGAACAAGCTACATAAAATTGCAAGGTAGAATCCCTAGGCAAACCATATATTTAGAGGATCATATCATCATATCTTGAGTAGGACCCTAGGCTATTACAAGACATTTAGAAGTGAGAGAGGTTATAGATGCTAACCATATCCATATCTATCCTAGAGAATATTAGAGTAGTATTAAATTCTACTTGTTCAAACCAACCATTAATCTTGGAGGTGAGAGCCATGTTCCATTAGTGAAACATAACCCAAGCTTATGCCCATATCCTAATTCTAGATGTGTATCATATTGGTGATCACTACTTAAACCCTAAACTACATGTGAACTCCAACTCATGGATTACTTTGGATTATAATTAGAACCCTGCCATACCTCATGCCTATTTATACTTCAATTTAGTGAAGCTTATGCAAAACCCTAAACCTTTCACATAGAATTCACTCCACATAAAATAATATGTCCCAACTTGTGCATCATGGATCACAAGTATAAACCAAGCCACATATGCTTATGGATTAAATGCCTTTGGTAAGTAGAATGAAACCAATACCCTATTTTACTTTGCTATCCAAATACCTTGTTGAATGAACCAAATGAAATAGTAGGGTATAAAAATAAAGTCACCTTAACAAGTGAGTTAACCATAATAAGCTTAGGATCTATTTTAAATAATTCAAGTAGTAGTTGCTAAGCAAGAGTAGAGAATATAGAATTGATCCAACCATCTTCATAAACCCTTAGAAGTAATTCTCCACATGAAATCATGAACCAATCCTATTCTCAACACCATTTACTTTAAACTCTAATCAAAATTAAAATAGATATGAACAATCAATGTTGTTAAGCACATTAGTTAAACCTAATAATATTTTCACCATTCACTTGTTATCAAATTTCAAACCATTGAAATGAATCTGGTTCCTAAATTAACAAGGAATTGAGATGGATATAAAAACCCATTCCTATTTCAATTAAAACCCCACACAATATCAACCTAATAATAAAATGAATATGTATTTAAAAAGTAACACTAGGCAGTAAATAATAGTATTAAGTTATCTTGATACTCAAATAATTTAGGACCTGCAAAATAAGATAGAGTTCAAATTTGAAATCAAATAGTAAACTCAAACCAGAAAATAAAATAGAAAAGTTTAAAAAGGAAAAAGAGAGGGAAAACTTTACTCGTCCACCGAAGCAGCCGCAGCAGCCCAAGCCAGCACTCGAGCAGCCCAAAGATCGAAGCCCAAGACCAGCCCAGCTCCAAGTCGATACCGTTTCGTGTCTTTAAAAATCGTGCAAAGGAGAGAAGCTCTCTTCTCCTTCTTCCCCGGCGTCGACAAGCGCAGAGGAGGAGCTCGGCCACGTCCTCGACAAGGATAAGAACGCCGCCGGACGTCAACGAGTCCCTCGTAACCTCGCCCAATCCTTCTGCGTCCGAGCCTATCCAGGAGCATCAAGATTCACGCCCTAGCTCACTTCACTGTTGCCATTGCATCCCGGCGGTCGCCGTCGGTGAAGTGACGATTCCGACCTCGTCGTGGCCTATAAAACCACCTACAGAACCTCCGTGATGTCCTTGTTCATCTCAGCTCCTTCATTCACTCCCTAACCCTCTCTGCCCCTCACCATCATCCATTCACTGTCGCCGGAGTCGAAGACGAAGGTCACGATTGGAGCCACCCCGGAGCTCACCGTGAGGTCGGGGAGGAGCGCCTGGCGCCGTAGAGCATCTGGGAGGAAGGAATCGAGCCGCAACCTCCTCAAGCCGACGAATTTCATCGATCCCTTCCGCAAGCACCTCGCCGGTAATGGCGAATTCCTCGCCGTCTCCGTCCACAATCCACCTCGGCGACCAACTCAGAAGACTCAGGGTATGATTACGCGTCGAATGAGCTATTCCTTGCTTCCAAGCATCATCCCTAGCTCGAGTTAGCCGCTTGACCGGAGCAGCGCCGCCGCAGATGTCTTCTCCGGCGATGCTCCGGTGGGTACTTCGGTGAACCACCACCACCATCATGCTCAGTAGGGTGTGGGGGTTCGGAATATGCTAGCCTCGCGTCTCGGGAACCCTAAACCAGCGGCGCGCCCACCATCTGGCCGCCGGCGTCAAGCCGCCGGCAAGGGTGACGTGGCCGTGGGGCCCCGCGAGTGTCTTTGACCTGGTCCACTCCCACATGGCAGCCTACGTGTCCTATGGCCCACTAGTCAGCTGCTAGAGTTAGATCTGTACCGGGTAGATTTAGTATTTCCACTTATTTATAAATTCCGTAAAATCACCGAAACTTTGCAAAATTGTATAAAATCCATTTCAACTCAGAAAAATATGAATAATATATCAAAATGCTCACAAAAATAAACTCTATTCAAATAAAATATAAAACAAAAATGTGTGTCAAAATAAAAATTCACTTATTTTTAACCCTATTAATTATGCCATTTCAATTATTTAACATACAATTTGAATTCAATAATTAATGAAGTTTCAAAATTAAATTTTAACTATTCAATAACTAAGTAAAATGTTAGGATTAATTTTATTTACCAAATTTGCATTAGCTTAATTATTAGTGGTAATTCATAAACCCTAATTGCAAATTACTATTTTCTATTTTCTTTAAATAGTAATAACTCAAGAAAATATTATAAACTAATATTATTTTGGTAAATCAAAACTTATTTACTTAGACATGTTTAGTTAACAAGTTAATTATTTTAAAACCTCCTAATAATTGTTAAACCCCGATTTCTAAATTAAACCTAAACATGAGTTACCCTAATTATTAATTCTTGTGAACATGAATAAAATGTCAAACCATTATTAATGTTGTTTCAAAGTAAATAGTAATCACACCTATCTTGTCAATTATCATTTGTAGAGTTGTACCATAATTTAGAAACCCTAATTCTAACATAAACATGAACCTTGATCTCATTATTTCATGTGATCATCCTAAATTAGTGCAACCCTGAAACCCTAGGGGTTTAGCCCATATAATTATATCCACCTCACCTTTAAGTGTAGAAACTTAATAAACAACCAAAGAGTGCATACTCATGATCCACCCACATAAAACCAATTCACATGAGATTATCATTTCATGTTCCTATTCTTAATTAAAACTTATATAATTCACTAGTATCACCTAGGTATAAACCCTAGCTTGTTACCACATGTTAGCACCATTGATCATCACTCCTATATACCATACCATTAAGATCAACCTCAATCATTAAACCCTAGTAGAACCATAATGATAAACCCTGGTATCAACTTTGTGTAGCAAATCACATCACATATTCCTATCCAACTAAACCTTACTTAGGAAATGATAAACCACTTAGCTTAGAAACTATTAGAAATTATTTGGTAAAGCAAATATGAAGTCATAGTAAACCCTAACTCATAGCAACACCTTGATAACCATCCTTTGATATAATGCTTAGGAGAAACCATAGTAATAAACCTACTAATACTTTCTACATGTAGATCACTTCTACTTAAGCACCAACCAGTCCTATTAGTAAACCCTAATAGCACTTAGCTCCTATGTATAGTAGTTCATATTCTTATTTAACCTCGTTCTTCAAAAGTTATTCTTTTGAAGTACAAATGCCAATCAAACCTTAGAAGCCCCAATCCTTCTTTGAATACTCATTATTTCTTAAACAACATGTTCTTCAAAAGTTATTCTTTTGAAGTATAGTATAAGTACTCATCAACCATGTTCTCAGTAACCTAAAATGGACAACTGTTCTTTATATATTATTCCACCACTATTCTTTATGTGTATGATTGTTAAGATGTCTTATATCACTTGTATATGATGCTAATATAACCAAACCCTAATAAGAACCTTGTTTGAGAACCATCCTAAAAGTGCAACACACCCTAAAGAAATCTTTACAACTCATCCATCCTAAATCATCGAGATTAGGTTACGCTCGGGACGATTGCATCTCATACTATGCATTATAGCATTTTTGCCAGTTCTTTAAACATTGTCCTTACCGGACGATGATGGTATTTCAGAATTTGGAGTTATCACGTATCGAAGCTTTTGCCTCGCATAATCTTGCAGTCAAGAAAGGCAAGTTCATCGCTTGCTCATGTCATTTGATTATTTTTATCAAACTATATGCCAAGTATTATACTTATCACTCATGCATTGAAAAGCAAATATTATTTTACAATTATGAATATGACTATGTGGTGGGCAATGGAACCATGGTATGTGTTGATATGGTGGAGGTTCCATTGCATGGGTTCATATCACCCTAGGATTAATTACCAATGCCGTCCAGGTGATTCTAGCGCCGTACAAACCGCGTTAACCATGAGATCTATAATGGCTCTGGGAAGCCAGCCGTATCTTTTCCCTTCGCACGCCAACGGATCGGAGAGACGGTGGGGT
>NC_061508.1:312778692-312896219 GCF_022539505.1 Lolium rigidum | reverse complement strand
CCGCGGTTGCCACACCGGCACGCGTTGTGAATTCGAGGCCGATCGAACCTAGGTTGCTGCCATGAGGGCCCGTGGGGAAGCGAGCGGACGCTCCGCGCGAACGCCGAGTGTCCGCGGAGACGTAAACCTGGCGCATATTTGGGCCAGGTTTGCGTCTCCCCGGATGGCTCGATCACTTTGCGTCGCCCCGCTGGAGGTGGTGCCAGACGCATTTCCGGTCCGCGCGGACGCAAACGGTCGCTCAGCGTCTGTTTGCGTCGCACCGCTGGAGATGCCCTTAGCGTGTAGTGGGTAAGTGTGAGTCTGGCTTCCCAAGTGGTCAGGCCAACGATTATGGGCGAGTCTATCGAGACGATATGGTGGTGATGCATGGGAAGCTATTGTGGTGCCATCGGGTTTCTTCAGTCTGAGATGTGAGGTGTCGTGGGCTCAACCCATGTTGATTCTCCTTGAGGCGAGAGGAGCTCAGGCCATGCCCTCGTGACCGGTTCGAGCCAGCTAAACAAGAGGGATAGTCGTTCGGTCACCCACATACGGCCACATCTTACCATGGTAACGTTGGTGTGACCTCGGGCCTAGATCATGCCACAATCCATGGCAGATCCCGTGATAGCACCAGGAGATTGAATTAGCATGCGCTGAGCTCGAAGAAGTGGGGGAATGTGGTGGTAGAAGACTATTTATAGAGGACGACAAAGGCGGGGAAGGCCAAAATTGACCACAAGTAACAACTTCAGTAGTCGACGACTGCTCAGATTTTACGTTTACGCCAAAAAAAATTATGTTGTGGATATTTTAGCATATATCTAGTTTCTAGACCCCAAAACGCAAAGTAGCTAGTTTTTTTTTTCCGATTAACCCACTTCAGTATACTCCATGATGATAGGAAGAAAGAAGCTAGAGGATGTTAAACGTAAATGAAAGCAAAATCCCTGATTGGCAATCGATCGCTTGCGCGGCGCACCAGCAAATCAATTCTCCGATTGATTCATCTCTCTAAAGTATTGCCACACTTATTAAATAGTTCAGTAATTCATTTGGTTTAAAACAATGAAGAGCTCGTTTGCCTTCCTTTATTTGGGGCTGGAATCAGAGATCTCAAGTTAATTCATACTCTTTATTCGAAAAGAAGGTGTGCCCCATCTAACGTCCAAGCAGACCAACCGAAGGGACGAGACAGTTTAGGCAAAAAGAAAGTTTCTTTAGGCCGGCAAAAAAAACCCTGTGAAATGCCTGTGATCGTGCAGTTTGCTTCCCAAAAAGCAGCACCAACGTGCTTTCCCACGGAGAAAACCACAATGGTTCTACTAACACCGAGTCAGACAACACGATCACAAGGTTACATGTGGCTGAACAACCACAATATATTCTCTGAAAATAAACAGATCCACAGTAGGACATACTACTGTTTATGTCACATAATAATAACTTCGAAATTCAGTTCACGAAATAAAATTTGGTGATTAAACGGAGGTTCAACAAAAAAAATGGAAATTCAGCAGGCACAATAGTACAAAGACATGCCACTCGCGGGCATTCAGCATCGTTGTAGCACTAGAACCCTCTAGCAGGAACGCACACATAACTGAATGGAGTGAAAGCCTTGTTCCATACTGAACACCGTCTCAATGGCGATGACCAGTCTGTTTCGGTGCTGTAATCCAGTCATCCAGCCCATTGGTCAACCTACCATGCCGAAGCATGGAAGTACCATGCAGGCGAGGGGCGGCACTGGTGAGAACGAGGTTGTAGTGGACGTACTCCATTTGGCAGAACTCAGCTAATGTCCTGTTCCACAGCCCAACGTGCAGCTTCTCGGATATGCTCCAGTCGATGTTGTACCTGGTAGCGCCGAAGCACGTCTGGCTCAAGATCCGTTTCGCCATGGTTTGCAGATCGGGCGTGCGACCACCGTGCGCTGACCACCATTGCACTGCGATTTCACGTGAAAATGTGGTAAGAAAACGATTCCTGTGTTTTGGTATGAACAAAAATGATAGTGATCTCAGTTGGATAATTTAAAATTTGAAAGCTTTATTTATGTTGAATTTAAGGGGGGCATATATTCCAGTTTGCAACAAGCAACATCAGAGGGAAACCCACCAACTCCTCGTGAACAATTCATTTGTATTCCTTTTTAACTTTTATGATTTACTAAAGTAACTATGTTGACAAGTTAGATTAATGCAAATAAGTTGACCATTTTACATAGCTGGGACATTGTGACAATGTATAGGAGTGCACTTTATATAGATGGGACATTCTAACTACGAATAAAAGTGCATTATGACATAATTACATCCATACCATGTCCACATACTAAATAATGTTAAGAAGTGTAGGTTACAGTGCACAGATTCACATGTTCGATTTGTGGAGTGCCTCGTGGCACTATTTCACCTTGCTCTAAATATTGGAAAAATCTGTGCACATAATGCAAGACTAGCACTGTGTTCACAGTGACTTCTTAATGAGCGGGATTTTGTAAGTTTGTAGTTTACCTTGTGGTATTCCCATTACTGTCTGAAATGCAGGAGTTGAATCGAAAGAACCCAATTTATGTTGGTACATTTCCAGTTGTATAGCTGCTTTTCTGGGATTGTAATGAACCTCGCCCAGTTGGGTTATGCACCTTGTGATGCCGCTGCTGATCTCAGCATCATAAAGGAACCGGTCCGAGTAGAAGATCCTTGGATTTAGCATATGACCAGCAGCATGGAGTGGAGAATGCATATAACCATCCCATATTTTGTCAATCTCAACCCAAATATCACCATGTTGACCTTTAAGATTGCGCTTTATGTCTTCTTTTGCACTATCCATGGCATCATACAAGATACCCATTGGACAAATGTCAGTTTCCAGTTTATACAACACGCCGATAAGTGGATTTGTAACCTTCACAATGTCAGCAGCAGCACGCCAAAAAGCATCCTCTGTCTTTACTATACTTGAGATATGTCTGAACAAGTTACTAGAAGGTGGCCAGTCAGATGAATCCCATGCAGGCGAGTTAAATATATTCTCTAGGTTTACTCTCGCAGAAACTAAATTCTCTAATGTGATGAACATTGCAACAAATTTCAGACAAGAACTACTCAGAATCTCCTGATCATATATTCCTTTCAGTTCAATTGGCAGTGCAGGGCCATATATAAATCTTGTAATTTTCTTTGCCTTCATTAGGACATCGCTGACATTTTTGGATAGTGATATTTTCTCAAGCAGAAGGTTGATGCAATGGTCAGCACACAACACAAAGAAGAATGAATGGTCATAATGCTTTAGCGTATAATGACGTGCAGTCTGCATATATGGCGACCCATCATTTGTGACAATCTGAACAATGTTGTGGGCACCAACATCCTCGACCACACGGAAAATAAGTTCCCTTAGCAAGTCCACGTCCTCGATGATGGTAGAGACATCCATGGATCTAAGAAACAGCATACCTTTGCTGCAATAAACCAAGACACTTATGTAGCTTTTGCCACATTGGCCCATCCAACTATGCAAAATTACAGTGCAACCACTTGCGTGCCACTCTTGCCTTAGTTCCCTTTCACGATTTTTTGTTTCTCTTAGGTGCTCCTGCAGAATAGATTCATAAGACGGCATTGCAACCCCTGGCCCCTCAAGCACATCAATCATCTTCTTGAAAGATGGAGAGTGGAGAACACCAGGATCAAGTCCACCTTCCAAAATGAACTTGCCTATTGATTTTGTTGTTGCAGGGGAATCCAAGTGATCCTCTGTCTTCACCAAGGGCTTCCGTTCACACATGCTTTGTGTGGTTTCCATTTTCACTGGATCCATCACATCCGGTGCCCACTGGAGAAAGCAGCGGTTACTGGACATATTTGGCTGCAAATGTGGTTGCTGGACTTGATTAGACGGAACAGCTGGGGTTGTCGGCGGAAGCTCTTCATGTTTTGGTTTGTCCATTTATTCTTAGTATCTTATCTTTTTTGGGATCTTCAAGGGAAGTCTTAAACCTTGCCCTGAAACTTTCAGATACTATGTTGCACGGACAAACATTCCCCCTAACTCCTGCTAAATGGCGCTCCAGATGGTTGTATTCTGATATCACCTTTCGACAGTAATTGCAGTTTACCTTCAAGCCTTTCTCATCGGTAGTTTTGCTATGCCTTTCCTTCCCACGACTCCTTGTCTTAGGATTTTGTACAGAACAAACCTAAAGAAAAGCAAAGAGATACGCTTCAATGATGCAAAAATAATAAATAACTAACAACGCCTAATTTCCATAATATGTCTAACACATAATAATATTGTGCTTGTTTTTCAAACACAAGGGAACACCTCGGGCCTCTACACTGATGCAAGTTCTTACTTACCGACAATCAAATTTCTATGTTTACAATCCTAAAGGATTCAAATGAACCACATAAAAAAGTCCGATGTAAGTACAATATTACCTATTTTGGTGATATCGACCGAACAATTCAGTAATTTACATATTACTCACCGTAAGTGTAATACTAAATGTTGATTCATCTATAGCTACAAAATGTAATTCCAATAAAAGAAAATTACTTCCCAGAACCAGTGGTGTGAATTTTGTTTTTGTTTTGCTGCATAATGTCTTTTTGAAACTTTTTTGCTGCATAATGTAATACCCACAAAACTAAATAAGATAATACCCACTTTGTCGAAGGCCTTTCAGAGTCCAGCATTACGCTACTCAGCTCCTGACTCCTCGGTAGCAAAACCTTAATGTAGAAAGGGTCGTTTCCTGAGCGTTGTCTAGTTCTTCCGGATGCCTTTCTTGTGCAGCACAGACCCCTCGGCTGTGCTAGGGATCGGAATCCCTTTTCCTCAGCTTCTATTCAAGTTTATATCATGAGAGAGATTTTGGTTTTTGCCATTTTTGTACCCTTAAGCTCGAGGACCAGAGGCGGCCGCCGCGCCGCACCTCGTCGTCCTGACTCACGGAGGCTGGGGGAGATGCCGACGTTGCCGCCACGGCTTGACGGTGATGAGCCCAGCTTCACCACCTCTCTCCTCTTGTTGTTGTGTTCTGATAAGCGCGGATGGTAAGAGGTGAGAGGATATGCATGAAGGCGGCGGCAGGGATGAGAAAGGAAGGAACCAGGGTTTTTGGGTGAGGCATAGTACTAGAGCAAGCACAACATTTAATTGGTTTTCCTGACACTTTCCTAACCCAAAAATGCAGCGTAATGTTCCCTCCTGCCAACTCCAATTGACTAAAAACATTTTATCTCTCACAGCACGCACAACGTCTATTCACATTATTTTGGGGTGTCTATGCTGAGAACCTTGTCCCATCTTGGCTTAGTAAAAAATCTTGGAGTGTGTTGTTCCTTCCTCAGGTTTTTCTAGTAGCTGATTATCTCTTGGCTAGCCCAGTCAAGTGTACCGCTTTTTTTTTCGCAAAAAAAAAAAAAGTGTACCGCTTTTGCCCTCTTTTTTTCTATGTTCTCTTTCTCTTTCTTCCGGTACTAGCGTGGGTTTGGTTCTTTTTTTGGGTTTGGTTCCTTAATCGTTCATTCTTGAAAGATACCCTTAGCTACGTACGGCCTTAGTTACAACGTTGTACTTGCTCAGCTTCACCCTATGGAGCGTGCGTTGTTTGTGACTTCTTTTCTTCTCTTTTATTTTTCTCTCTCACGTTCTACCGGTGTTCCACAGAGACAACAGGTCTAGGAAGATTCACTTAGACACCCACTGCACAGAGTGTGGTATTAAACCTTGTCAAATACTACCTCTATCCCAAAGCTTAAGGTATATATTATTTTTAAAAATTCAAACTATGTCAAGTTTGATTAAATTTTTACCAAAAATCATTAACATGTAAAATAAAATTTCAATATCATTAGATAGATAATAAAATATATTTTCATATGATATCTACAAAATATCATATTTGTTGATAGATTCTTTCAAAAGTTTGGTCAAATTGTACTTGATTTGACTTTTCAAAAAAACAAACCTTAACCTTTGGAATGGAGGTAGTATATATTTCTTTATCCACGGTCCTAGTTCACACGCTGTACTTGCGCTTAGGAGATAAACTAGGGGTCAACATATTCCTGCTGAAAAAAAAGGAAACTAGAAATAAATAAATTTGGAAGTAATTTCATTTACTAGTTGTATTCAACATTGGTACCATGTGTTTTTTAGAAGGTACCGTGTGTTGTTGAAAAATAAACAACCCTTTTTGTTAGCAAAAAAACTGAGGCTATAATTGAGATGTGTGGTTGCCTTGATCCATGGACCTCCCACATCCTCTCCCTCCCTCCCTCCCTCCCTCCCTCCCTCCCTCCCTCTCTCTCTCTCTCGTCGGTCCTTGCCGTGACTAGATTCAAGCTTATGCATCCTGGACGGCACTCGACAATGACTAAATTTAGCCCCTCTCTACCTCATGAAATTCAATGCTGCTAGGATCTATTGCTCATAATGAAGAGATTTCCGAAATACTTTATAGTAAAATACACCATGATCTAAATATAGATTGAATTATAGATCTAGATCTACTCTCGATACAAATATTTGATGTTCTAAGTGAATCGATTGATTTTCCATACCTTTCAATTTGGATCTTATCTTCTCCAACCTGGGATGTAAATATCAGGGTGGTCTAATTAATGTTGGGAAAAAATTGTGATGTGTCAGGAAAGGATGAATGATCCACCGTGGGATGCAGTGAAGATGTTGCGGACGGGCGGTAGAAGAGAGGCGGTGAGCGGAAAAGCAGTAATCTTGTCAAGGAAGTGATAGCAGATGAAAAGCGAGTGTAGGGGGAACACTAGTGATCTCACCGGAGTGGAAGGCGAAGGCCATGGTCGATAGATCTAAGCTCAAACATAACTAGAGAGTTGTGGCGGCGGCGCTGGGAGGAGGAGATAGGTAGGAAAAATATGGGTTGATTTATATAGGAGTATGGTTAGGTTAACCATATTGGACCGCGGCCCATCATTCACTCCGGTTTGTATCTTTGGATCCGGTGCTTGTTCGGCCCAATAATAGAAAATGGCCCACTATGTGTGTTAACTTGGCTCATTCTTAGTTGTGTGCGATGAAATTTCCCAAGTTTAATATGGTTGCATGCCCCACCGTTGGTCATGTAGAGAGGGAATGGATAGCTAATAGGTCTGGACCACTTGTATTGACGTGGAGCGAGGTATTTGGACCGTTAGATGGAGATCCGGCGAAAAGATTAAAAAAACATTTTTTTTCTAAAAATTGCCAGTTTACCATAGTTGTCAAAGAATATTATATCTATGCAAAAGATAGTAGTGTGACACTAAATTGAGGTAATTCATTCCCTTGCCATAGCACTTTGGGGGCTTGAATTCCATTATACTATTCTTGTGAAATTTTTAAACTCATTCAAGAAATGCTTGTGATTTTTTTGAGATGTTGAACAATGAACTTTCCTCCATATCGTCCTTAGTTGTTCCAAATAGAAGATGGGTTTCACCATTGATATCCTCCATACCACTTTTCTCCTCTATGAGAATCATTTTCACAATCCACCTTTGAGTGCCCATACTTGCACTCTATTTTAAAAAATTACATCACTCACTTTGTCTCTCCAGTGTCACTATTAACCTTAGCATTCACAGAGACCAAATGTGTATTATGTTAAAATTTCATCAGCTCATCATCCTTTTCATCAACTCTTTCTAACCTCCATATCCACTTGTAGGGTATATTTTTAACCCTTCTTTTGGAAAGTTGTACACATGGCCTCACCTAACACAATCTCAATTTTAACTTATTTGTTTCTTCAATGTCTGCACATTCATTCATGGGTACATCACTTCCTGGTATCGCCACGCTTTCTACCTATAGAAAAGGATTTGACTGATATTAATTGTTTGAGATATTGAACAATGAACTTTCTTCCATATATTCCTTAGTTACTACTAGAAAAAAGGTTACACGTGGCACAACACATTTTGCTACTAGTTGTGTACTATGTGTGCGTCACGGCTAGCGTGCTACTGCTAATAGTTACACGTGGAACACCATTTGGTGCTCCACGGCTAACTTCTCACGGTGCGCTATGTGGTATTTTTCTTAAATCATAGATCTAGATCTAATGGTTATTTTGCGATTACCCCCCACACCGCTAGGAGTTTTTGCCATCGAGTCCTCATCGCCGCCGGGAGTTAGGGAGGAGGCTCTAGCGATGGCGGCATCCATGGCAGGGTGGAACACAGCGACAACATCCATGGTCAGTGGAGGACAAGGAGCCGAGGCGGAGCAGGTCGCTGACGTCCAGGGCCGGGGTGGAGTAGGGCGGATCAGGGTCGGACCAGGGTGGAGCAGGGGCAGACCCCTGAAGGAGATATGCCCTAGAGGCAATAATAAAGTGGTTATTATTTATATCTTTATGTTTATGATAAATGTTTATATGTCATGCTATAATTGTATTAACCGAAACATTAGTACATGTGTGATATGTAGACAAACAAGAAGTCCCTAGTATGCCTCTTAAACTAGCTTGTTGATTAATGGATGATTAGTTTCATAATCATGAACATTGGATGTTATTAATAACAAGGTTATGTCATTGTATGAATGATATAATGGACACACCCAATTAAGCGTAGCATAAGATCTCGTCATTAAGTTATTTGCTATAAGCTTTCGATACATAGTTACCTAGTCCTTATGACCATGAGATCATGTAAATCACTTATACCGGAAAGGTACTTTGATTACACCAAACACCACCGCGTAAATAGGTGGCTATAAAGGTGGGATTAAGTATCCGGAAAGTATAAGTTGAGGCATATGGATCAACAGTGGGATTTGTCCATCCCGATGACGGATAGATATACTCTGGGCCCTCTCGGTGGAATGTCGTCTAATGTCTTGCAAGCATATGAATGAGTTTATAAGAGACCACATACCACGGTACGAGTAAAGAGTACTTGTCGAGAAACGAGGTTGAACAAGGTATGGAGTGATACCGAAGATCAAACCTCGGACAAGTAAAATATCGCGTGACAAAAGGAATTGGTATCGTATGTGAATGGTTCATTCGATCACTAAAGTCATCGTTGAATATGTGGGAGCCATTATGGATCTCCAGATCCCGCTATTGGTTATTGGTTGGAGTGAGTACTCAACCATGTCCGCATAGTTCACGAACCGTAGGGTGACACACTTAAAGTTGGATGTTGAAATGGTAGTTCTTGAATATGGAATGGAGTTGGAATATTTGTTCGAAGTCCCGGATGTGATCCCGGACATCACGAGGAGTTCCGGAATGGTCCGGAGAATAAGATTCATATATAGGATGTCATTTTATGTGAATAAAATGTCGCGGAAGGTTCTATGGAAGGTTCTAGAATGTTCTAGAAAAGTCCGGAAGAAACCACCAAGGAAGGTGGAGTCCACATGGGACTCCACCTCCATGGCCGGCCAACCCTAGTGGGAGAGGAGTCCCAAGTGGACTCCCCCTTAGGGGGCCGGCCACCCCCCACATGGGAGGTGGAACTCCCACCTTGGTGGGAGTCCTAGCTTGGCTAGGTTTTCCCCCTCCTATGGAAGGTTTTTGGTTCGGGTCTTATTCGAAGACTTGGACACCACCTCTTGGGGTTCCACCTATATAATGAGGGGCCAAGGGGAGGGGGCCGACCACCCCAAGACCACAGCCTGGCCGACCCCCTTGAGTGGCCGGCCACCCCCTCCCAAACCCTAGCCGCCCCCTCTCCTCCATAGCTCCCGCGTGCTTTAGCGAAGCTCCGCCGGAGTTCTCCACCGCCACCGACACCACGCCGTCGTGATGTCGGATTCAAGAGGAGCTACTACTTCCGCTGCCCGCTGGAACGGGAGGTGGACGTCATCTTCATCAACAACCGAACGTGTGACCGAGTACGGAGGTGCTGCCCGTTCGTGGCGCCGAACCGATCGTGATCAAGATCTTCTACGCGCTTTTGCAAGCGGCAAGTGAACGTCTACCGCAGCAACAAGAGCCTCATCTTGTAGGCTTTGGAATCTCTTCAAGGGTGAGACTCGATACCCCCTCGTTGCTACCGTCTTCTAGATTGCATCTTGGCTTGGATTGCATGTTCGCGGTAGGAAAATTTTTGTTTTCTATGCAACGTTATCCTACAAGTGGTATCGAGCCGTGTCTATGCATAGATGGTTGCACGAGTAGAACACAATGGTTTGTGGGCGTTGATGCTCTTGTTATCTTTAGTTGAGTACTTTGCATCTTTATGGCATAGTGGGATGAAGCGGCTCGGACTAACTTTACATGACCGCGTTCATGAGACTTGTTCCTCGTTCGACATGCAACTTGTATTGCATAAGAGGCTTTGCGGGTGTCTCGTCTCTCCTACTATAGTAAAGATTCAATTTACTCTTCTATTGACAACATTAGTATCAACGTTGTGGTTCATGTTCGTAGGTAGATTAGATCTATATCGAAAACCCTAAACCACGTAAAATATGCAAACCAAATTAGAGAGCGTCTAACTTGTTTTTGCAGGGTTTGGTGATGTGATATGGCCATAATATGATGATGAATATGTATGAGATGACCATTATTGTATTGTGGCAACCGGCATGAGCCTTATGGTTGTCTTTAAATTTCATGTTGAGTAGTATTTCAAAGTAGTTGTAATAGTTGCTACATGGAGGACAATCATGAAGACGGCGCCATTGACCTTGACGCTACGCCGACGATGATGGAGATCATGCCCGAAGATGATGGAGATCATGTCCGTGCTTTGGAGATGAAGATCAAAGGCGCAAAGACAAAAAGGGCCATATCATATCACATATGAACCGCATGTGATGTTAATCCTTTTATGCATCTTATTTTGCTTAGATCGCGACGGTAGCATTATAAGATGATCCCTCACTAAAATCTCAAGATAATAAAGTGTTCATCCTTAGTAGCACCGTTATCAAGTCTTATCGTTTCGAAGCATCTCGTGATGATCGGGTGTGATAGATTCGATAAGTACATACAACGGGTGCAAGACAGCTTTGCACATGCGGATACTAAGGTGGCCTTGACGAGCCTAGCATGTACGTACATGGTCTCGGAACACATGATACCGAAAGGTAGAGCATGAATCATATGATTGATATGATGAACACTTTGAGTGTTCGCCATTGAAATCACACCTTTTCTCGTGATGATCGATTTGAGGTGCGGTGGATTTGGTTCGTGTGATCACTAAGACAATGCGAGGGATATTGTTTTGAGTGGGAGTTCACCTAGATTTTTAATTATGTTGAATTAAAATTTGAACTCAATTTGTCATAAACTTAGTCTAAACTATTGCAAATATATGTTGTAGAGATGGCGTCCTCAATCAATTTTAACCAGCTTCCTAGAGAAAGAAAAGCTTAAGAGCAACGGTAGCAACTTCACCGACTCGGTTCCGTCATGTGAGGATCTTCCTCTCCGGCGGAAATCCGCAATATGTGCTTGATGCACCGCTAGGTGACCCTCCTGCAGAAACTGAAACCGATGAAGTAAAAGCTGTTTACGAGACTCGGAAAACTCGGTACTCTCAAGTTCGGTGTGCCATCCCGTGCGGTCCGGAATCCGATCTTCAAAAACGTTTTGAGCACCACGATCCTCATGAGTTGATGAATGAGCTGAAAGCTATTTTTGAGACTCATGCGGCCGTGGAATGCTATGAAGCATCGAAACATTTCTTCAGCTCGTATGATGGAAGAAGGCAGCTCCATTAGTGAGCACATGCTCGCCATGACCGGGCATGCGAAGAAACTCGTTGACTTGGGAATAGTGATTCCTAACGGATCGGGGATTAATCGTGTCCTTCAATCACCGCCACCAAGTTACAAGAACTTTGTGATGAACTACAATATGCAGTAACATGAACAAGGAGTTACCCGAACTCTTTGGCATGCTAAAAGCTGCTGAGATTGAGATCAAGAAAGAGCACCAAGTGTTGATGGTCAACAAGGCCACCAGGTTCAAGAAACAGGGCAAGTCTAAGGGAAAATTCAAGAAGGGTGGCAAGAAAGCTGCCACGCCTCCTATGAAACCTAAGAACGGCCCTAAGCCTGATGTTGAGTGCTATTACTGCAAGGAGAAGGGACACTGGAAGCGTAATTGCTCCAAGTATTTGGCGGATCTGAAGAGCGGCCTTGTCAAGAAAAAGAAAGAAGGTATATCTAATATACATGTTATAGATGTTTATCTCACTAGTTCTCGTTCTAGTACCTGGGTATTTGATACCGGTTCGGTTGCTCATATTTGTAACTCGAAACAGGAACTAAAGAATAAACGACAACTGCTGAAAGATGAAGTGACGATGCGCGTTGGAAACGGATCCAAGGTCAATGTGATCGCAATCGGCACACTTCCTCTACATCTACCTTCGGGATTAGTTTTAAGCCTAAATAATTGTTATTATGTACTCGCGTTGAGCATGAACATTATATCCGGATCTTGTTTAATGCAAGACGGTTATTCATTCAAGTCTGAGAATAATGGTTGTTCTATTTTTATGAATAATATCTTTTATGGTCGAGCACCACAAAAGAATGGCTTATTTCTATTAGATCTCGATAGTAGTGATACGCATATACATAACATTGATGCTAAGCGAATTAAATTGAATGATAATTCTACTTATATGTGGCACTCGTCGTCTTGGTCATATTGGAGTGAAACGCATGAAGAAACTCCATACCGATGGATTACTTGAATCACTTGACTTTGAGTCACTTGATAGATGTGAAGCATGTCTAATGGGAAAAATGACTAAGACTCCATTTTCCGGTATGATGGAGCGAGCTACCGACTTATTGGAAATCATACATACCGATGTGTGCGGACCAATGAGTGTAGCATCGCGCGGTGGTTATCGTTATGTTCTAACCTTCACAGATGATCCGAGTAGATATGGGTATATCTATTTCATGAAACATAAATCCGAAACTTTTGAGAAGTTTAAGGAATTCCAAAGTGAAGTAGAAAATCAACGTAACAAGAAGATTAAATTTCTACGATCCGATCGCGGAGGTGAATATCCGAGTTATGAGTTTGGCATGCATTTAAAGAAATGCGGAATACTTTCACAATTGACACCGCCGGGAACACCACAACGAAACGGTGTGTCCGAACGTCGTAATCGAACTCTCTTAGATATGGTTCGTTCTATGATGTCTCTTACCGATTTGCCGTTATCATTTTGGAGTTATGCATTAGAGACAGCCGCATTCACTTTAAATAGAGCACCATCAAAATCCGTAGAAACGACACCGTATGAATTATGGTTTAATAAGAAACCTAAGCTGTCATTCCTTAAAGTTTGGGGTTGCGAAGCCTATGTAAAAAAGTTACAACCGGACAAGCTAGAACCCAAAGCGGAGAAATGCGTCTTCATAGGATACCCTAAGGAAACTATAGGGTACACTTTCTATCACAGCATCCGAAGGCAAAATCTTTGTTGCTAAGAACGGAACCTTTCTTGAGAAAGAATTTCTCACTAAAGAAGTGACTCGGAAGAAAAGTAGAACTCGATGAGATTAATGAATCTATACTCGTTGATCGGAGTAGCGCAAGACCGGAAGTTGTACCTGTACCGCCTACACCGGCAACGAGAGGAAGTTAATGATAATGATCATGAAACTTCGAACGAGGAAACTACCGAACCTCGCAGATCGACAAGGGAACGTGCCACTCCCGATTGGTATGATCCTTGTCTAAATGTCATGATTGTGGATAACAATGATGAGGACCCTGCGACGTATGAAGAAGCGATGATGAGCCCGTATTCCAACAAATGGCAAGAAGCCATGAAATCCGAAATGGGATCCATGTATGATAACAAAGTATGGACTTTGGTAGACTTACCCGATAGCCGAAAGGCCGTCGAGAATAAATGGATCTTCAAGAGAAAAACAGATGCCGATGGTAATATTACCGTCTATAAAGCTCGACTTGTCGCAAAGGGTTTCCGACAAATTCAAGGAGTTGACTACGATGAGACTTTCTCACCCGTAGCGAAGCTAAAATCTGTGAGGATTTTGTTAGCAATAGCTGCATTTTTCGATTATGAGATTTGGCGGATGGATGTCAAAACGGCGTTCCTTAATGGAGACATTGAGGAAGAGTTGTATATGGTACAACCCAAAGGTTTTGTCGATCCTAAAAATGCTCGACAAAGTATGCAAACTTCAGCGTTCAATCTATGGACTCGAAGCAAGCATCAAGAAGTTGGAACCGACGTTTTGATAAGGTGATCAAAGACTTCGGGTTTATACAAGTGTCATGGAGAGGCCTGTATTTACAAGAAAGTGAGTGGGAGCTCTGTAGCATTCCTGATATTATATGTAGATGACATATTATTGATTGGGAATGATATAGAACTATTAAGCAGGGTAAAAGGTTATTTGAATAATAGTTTTTCAATGAAAGACCTTGGTGAAGCATCGTATATATTAGGCATCAAGATTTATAGAGATAGATCAAGACGCCTAATAGGGCTATCGCAGAGTACATACTGGACAAGATTCTAAAGAAGTTTAGAATGGACGAAAGTAAGAAAGGGTTTTTACCTATGTTACCAGTGCAAGGTCTTGAGTAAGACTCAAGGACCGGCTACGGCAGAAGAAAGAGAAAGGATGAATCAGATCCCCTATGCTTCGGCAGTAGGCTCTATTATGTATGCCATGCTATGTACAAGACCGGATATAGCGCATGCTGTTAGTTTGACTAGCAGATATCAAAGTGATCCAGGAATGGAGCACTGGACAGCGGTCAAGAATATCCCGAAGTACTTGAAAAGAACTAAGGATATGTTTCTTTGTTATGGAGGTGACCAAGAGCTCGTTGTAACAAGTTACACCGATGCAAGTTGGAACACCGATCCCGATGACTCTAAGTCACGATCCGGGTACGTGTTTATATTGAATGGTGCTGCAGTAAGCCGGGCAAGCTCAAAGCAAGGCACGGTGGCGAAGTCTTCAACAGAATCGGAGTACATAGCGGCTTCGGAGGCTTCATCGAAGCGGTATGGATGAAGAGGTTCATTGTAGAGCTCGGTGTGGTTCCTAGTGCATTGGACCCACTAGTCATATACCGTGACAACATGGGTGCCATCGCCAATGCACAAGAACCAAGGTCACACAAGAGGCTGAAGCATATCAAGCTGCGTTACCACTCGATTCGCGAGTACATCGAAGATGGAGAAGTAAAGATTTGCAAAGTACACACCGATCCGAATGTAGCAGATCCGTTGACTAAAGCTCTCCCTAGGGCAAAGCATGACCAACACCAGAATGCCATGGGTGTTAGGTATATTACTATGTAATCTAGATTATTGACTCTAGTGCAAGTGGGAGACTCGAAGGAGATATGCCCTAGAGGCAATAATAAAGTGGTTATTATTTATATCTTTATGTTTATGATAAATGTTTATATGTCATGCTATAATTGTATTAACCGAAACATTAGTACATGTGTGATATGTAGACAAACAAGAAGTCCCTAGTATGCCTCTTAAACTAGCTTGTTGATTAATGGATGATTAGTTTCATAATCATGAACATTGGATGTTATTAATAACAAGGTTATGTCATTGTATGAATGATATAATGGACACACCCAATTAAGCGTAGCATAAGATCTCGTCATTAAGTTATTTGCTATAAGCTTTCGATACATAGTTACCTAGTCCTTATGACCATGAGATCATGTAAATCACTTATACCGGAAAGGTACTTTGATTACACCAAACACCACTGCGTAAATGGGTGGCTATAAAGGTGGGATTAAGTATCCGGAAAGTATAAGTTGAGGCATATGGATCAACAAGTGGGATTTGTCCATCCCGATGACGGATAGATATACTCTGGGCCCTCTCGGTGGAATGTCGTCTAATGTCTTGCAAGCATATGAATGAGTTCATAAGAGACCACATACCACGGTACGAGTAAAGAGTACTTGTCGAGAAACGAGGTTGAACAAGGTATGGAGTGATACCGAAGATCAAACCTCGGACAAGTAAAATATCGCGTGACAAAAGGAATTGGTATCGTATGTGAATGGTTCATTCGATCACTAAAGTCATCGTTGAATATGTGGGAGCCATTATGGATCTCCAGTATCCCGCTATTGGTTATTGGTTGGAGTGAGTACTCAACCATGTCCGCATAGTTCACGAACCGTAGGGTGACACACTTAAAGTTGGATGTTGAAATGGTAGTTCTTGAATATGGAATGGAGTTGGAATATTTGTTCGAAGTCCCGGATGTGATCCCGGACATCACGAGGAGTTCCGGAATGGTCCGGAGAATAAGATTCATATATAGGATGTCATTTTATGTGAATAAAATGTCGCGGAAGGTTCTATGGAAGGTTCTAGAATGTTCTAGAAAAGTCCGGAAGAAACCACCAAGGAAGGTGGAGTCCACATGGGACTCCACCTCCATGGCCGGCCAACCCTAGTGGGGGAGGAGTCCCAAGTGGACTCCCCTTAGGGGGCCGGCCACCCCCACATGGGAGGTGGAACTCCCACCTTGGTGGGAGTCCTAGCTTGGCTAGGTTTTCCCCCTCCTATGGAAGGTTTTTGGTTCGGGTCTTATTCGAAGACTTGGACACCACCTCTTGGGGTTCCACCTATATAATGAGGGGCCAAGGGGAGGGGGCCGACCACCCCAAGACCACAGCCTGGCCGACCCCCTTGAGTGGCCGGCCACCCCCTCCCAAACCCTAGCCGCCCCCCTCTCCTCCATTGCTCCCGCGTGCTTTAGCGAAGCTCCGCCGGAGTTCTCCACCGCCACCGACACCACGCCGTCGTGCTGTCGGATTCAAGAGGAGCTACTACTTCCGCTGCCCGCCGGAACGGGAGGTGGACGTCGTCTTCATCAACAACCGAACGTGTGACCGAGTACGGAGGTGCTCGCCCGTTCGTGGCGCCGGAACCGATCGTGATCAAGATCTTCTACGCGCTTTTGCAAGCGGCAAGTGAACGTCTACCGCAGCAACAAGAGCCTCATCTTGTAGGCTTTGGAATCTCTTCAAGGGTGAGACTCGATACCCCCTCGTTGCTACCGTCTTCTAGATTGCATCTTGGCTTGGATTGCGTGTTCGCGGTAGGAAATTTTTTGTTTTCTATGCAACATTATCCTACAACCCCCTACTAATGACTACATAATGTACGGGGACGTTCGTCATAAATCCAGTGTATAATGGCTAAATACTAGCTACTCAATCACGTCACTTCAGACACCTCCTAATCATCCATTGTTCAATTTCAATAGAAAATAAAAACAACCAAAGTAGTTTTTTTGTAAGATGTCACAAAACTCGAGCAGAGTGTACTCAAAGCTCCACCATGAAAACTCCCATGTTATTATATGTCATCCTATATACTCCCTCTGTCTCACCAAAAGTATCTCAACTTTGTCAAAAATTGAATGTATCTACCTACTAGATACTGTCTAAACATGAATGAATTTTTTGAGATATTAACAATGCATTTCCCTACCTTTTATTGTTCGTTAATACAAGTAAAAAATGTTACTCACACATGATATCTTTAATATCATGGTAATTATCACATTTTATCCTATACTGAGGTACCATTTTTACCATCCACCTTCCGGTGCCCATCATGGTTCTCTAATTTCCAACATTTATATCACTCCGTTTTTCCACTCTAGTCGGTGCAATTCACTTTCCTCCCTCCTGTAGTCGGTGCAAATAGAAAATGATATTCATCAATGGTATCCTTGACATCATAATAATTATAACTTTTCTCCTATAATCGGGAACTATTTTCACCATCCACCTTCAAGTGCCCATCCTTGTTCTCTAACTTTCCAGCATTTATATCGCTTGCTTTGTCTCCCATAGTCTCCATAGTAACCTCATCATTTAGAGAGGACAAATGTGTTGCTTCTTGAAAATTCACCACCTCATCATCCTTTTACTCAACACTTTCCACTTCCACATCAATTTTGGTATATAAAACCCTCTATATGATTAATGTTACGTAATCCAATCCCCGCCTTTACCGATTTCTCTTCGTAAATGTCTACATGCTCATAAATAGGTTCATCAGTGGCTGGTTTTATCTCAATTTCCATCTATAGCAAGTTTTAATTTGGATCAATGAAACACCTTTAAATCCCAAGTTTCCACAACTACAAACACATGTTTCACTCAAATACCTAGATCTAGGACTCCACTCACATACAACCTTATTGCCCTTTCCTTGTCTTCTACTCAAGTATATTATACATTATGAGATTTATTACCATTTTGTCTCCTCCTGCACGAGACAAAACTAGAGGCGGCTGCACCTTGCCTCGTTCTTCCTCCTAGAAGCTGGGGTGCCATCCCTAGGGCTTGATGGGGAAGAACCCGATTTCTTCACCTACCTCCTCTAGTTCTTTCTTTGCATTTATAGTCTTGCTTACACTCTATGGTTTCTGATCGATGTGGATGGGCAATGGGCAATATTTGAGGGAGGAATTTTAAGAAAGGAAATGGGGTTTGGGGGGCAAGAAGAAAAGGGTTTTGACTAATTTTCATTTATGCGGAATATGTTTCAGAGGTACATATTCCATGTTGAAATTTAACGTTGTAGAAATAGGAAACTCCCTCCTACTGGGACCCTCAAGCCTACTGGACGCCTACATGGATAAAATTCAAGAACATTGACAATACTGGTCAACAAGTATGGCTAGTCATGGCATGGTCAGAAGTTCAAAGATCAACATAAAAGATAAAAGATAAAGTCAGAGATAGAGCCCATGAAGCAAGGAGCCCATTAGTTCTAAGCCTAATGTGGCAAGTTCATCATGGAACATGACCATCTCCTCTCTCATACACATTCCTCTTAGACTACAGACCAACCATTACATCTTAACATATCCTACCTACCACCATAAAGCGTAGATTTTGTTATTTTTGAAGTACACCTTCCCTATATGGATATATATATATATATATATATATATATATATATATATATATATATATATATATATATATACACAAATGGGGCACCATGTTGCCCATGCACCATACCTATCTGCCATCCGATTGCTGCAGGATTCGTGCAAATATAATGGGCATAGACACTAGCGGGTCAATCCATTTACATTAACTGATTTGGAATGAATGTGGCACGTTCCATCAATCAATGAAATCGTAATTTACTGCCTTCTTTCTTTCTCAATTCTTAAACACTTCCTTATTTAACTAATGTGTCATTTAGTGCTCCACCTAGCAATAAGGAAAGAAATAATTCCCTATTTTAAAGCATGCAACGTATGAATAGGTAAGAGAGTAATCTCACATTCATTATTACGTCTGCGATCCTTATTATATTGATTGAAAAGTTCAAATTTATTTCTTGCAACCTATATGCATGCAAACTGAAAAATTCAAATATGCAGGTATGTCTTGATATTTGGTACTTATATACCCAGAAATATCTCAACTTTTGAGGTACCTGCATACCCGTAAAAAATAAAGTATGCATGGATACATGTAAAATCTTACTGTGTGCGTGGATACATTAAATATTCAAAAATCTACATAGGTCTTAATATAGGATATGCATGGTACTTACATACCCGTATATACAAAGAAATAGCTTACTGTTTGCGTACCCGAAAATATCGTGTGTATTTTGGGAGCATACCTGTAAAATATATGGTATATATACCTAGATACCTTAAAAATATATACCTACAAATGGTACGCAGGTACTTGTAAAACAAATAGACGAAGAACCTAGCTACATGTAAAAATACTGTGCGTATTTTGGGGTACCCTAGGTATATACACCGTAAAAAATAATCACTATTTTAGGAGCATACATGTAAAAATATAGGGTAAACATACCCGGATACCTTTAAAAAATAATATACCTAAAAATGTTTTGACTGTGTACATACCCTGAAATATGTTGACTATGTTTAGGTACCCGTATACCCGTATATACCCTGGGTACCTACACCTTACCTGTACGATATCACAAATCTTGACAGTTTTCCTGCATACCTGTAAAAAGATAAGGTACATATATACCCAGAAATACATTACCCGTAAAAAATAGGTATACATACCTGGATACATGTAAAACAAATAGGGTATGTTTATAACTAGAAATATCTTACTGTGTGTATACTGGAAAATATCTTGATTATACCTAGAAACATCTTACTATGTGCATACCTGGAAAATTTCTTACTGTGTGCATACCTGGAAAATATCTTGGGATACCTGCATAGCCGTAAAAATAAAGTGTACATATGTATATACCTAGAAATATCTTACTGTGTGCATACCTGGAAAATATCTTGGGATACCTGCATACCTGGAAATAGGTATGCATACCTGGATACATGTAAAACAAATAGGGTATGTTTATACCTAGAAATATCTTACTGTGTGTATACCTGGAAAATATGTTGATTATACCTAGAAACATCTTACTGTGTGCATACCTACCTGGAAAAATATCTGTGCATACCTGGAAAATATCTTGGGATACCTGCATACCCGTAGAAATATAGTGTACGTATGTATATACCTAGAAATATCTTACTGTGTGCATACCTGGAAAATATCTTGGGATGCCTGCGTACCCGTAAAAAGATGGGGTATGATATGTATATACCTAGAAACATCTTGACTATTTTGGGTTAACTATAGTGGACATAAAATGTCAAAGTACATGTACATGGGTATACCCGAAAATGAAATGGATACGTCATTTTAACTTCGTTCGGTACAAACAGATGAACCGAATGTATATGGGTGTATGACTCCAGATCATGTTCTCCCCCGCTGCCATCGCCATTGATGGTCGCCTTGCCGCCTTGCTTGAAGCTCAGCCCCCGTCGTTCCTCCGCCCCCAACCCCTGCCACTCGAGTGGTATCCTCGCCTATGAACCCACACCCCCACGCACTAATTCCATTGCTCAACGGCTTACTCCATCCTCAACAACGCCTTCTCTGCCACGATTCCCTGGCGATCGCGGTGGCGTCACTGATGATGTCTCAGTTCATGGTGGCGGTGGCCAAGAAGAGAAGGAAAGTGAGAGGGCCATGTAGTTGACTGGTTTTGTTGGGCGAGAAGAGGTTGGCGAGAGGAGAGGAAGAAGAAAGGATCAAGGGGATAAGGCCTTGGAGTGGCGACCACCTAGATGTACGGTTGAGAAACCAGCAAAGGGTCGGTTCAAACCGTGTGGGTATGTCATACCTAGAAGTTAAATATAATATCCTAGATTCCTAGGTATAGATCCCTAATAGCTTATATACTTGAAAGCATGCAACATGTATGCCCTTGAAATTAAATATGAAATTGGAGTGGTATTTTTCTTACTTTCTTGGGTATCATACTTTGTTATGTCTCTATGATAACACTAAACATAGTTGGCGACCTCGGTATTAGCCCATGCATCTAGTGGATGGTTGTACGATAGAAACTAAATCATGTATACAGAAAACTTGTCGTATGTGATGATAGGGTATTAGATCATGGGGTTACGTCGGCGGGTATTTAAATCTAGACTTTGTCGTTGGGTACCTGATACCTAGGATGAAGCATGACGACTCATCCTTTTCAATAGGTACGTATAATCTTAGGAACAAACAAATGTAAAAGAGTGCGACCATTTGTTAGTGAGTTTGATACCTAGAACAAAACCTTTGATAACTAAATAACTACGTGAATGATGACTCATCCATGTTCATATGTATGAAATACACAGAATTCTATTGCCATAAGATGTTTTGACCACACATATCGTGGTCGAGTTTGCATTTCTTTTCATACTGACGAAATACTTGGCTAAATTAAAGAAGCAAATGATATGTTACATTAATCTGGAAATAAAACTTGACCATTGAACAATTATGACTCCAAGATAGTTTTATTGAGTATATGACACTCCTTCAGAACTATCAGGTATATACACTCTGTCATTTTCTATACACGTCTATCTTCATGCACTTCTCCCCCATGTTGACATCTTTCGTAATGTTAGGTAAATCCCTTCGTTGCCAACCACCATACCACAATGAACTGTTTCAGTGTTCAAATTAATTCAGCAGCTCCACATCTTCTATAATCCATCCGCCTGACATGTAAATCCATCAAAAAAGAGTCACACGAAAACCAACCGATAAAGAAATAAATGTTGTGTGCATATAACCAAATCGACGAAAAGAGAAGCTTTGCATATTATGGAAAAATGGGCGAATAAAAATATATCGAAGTAATATGATCAGTGGAAAAATTGGGACATACCTTGTTGCAGGAACCAGCCGAATCAATTCAAATTTTCAAAGATGTGTCTAAGATTTGAGACGGAAAAGGATGATAGATTACTACAAATTTTGCAAGTTTCGGATCAAAAATCCCAAATCAATCATATGTACCTGATTTGACCGAACATTATAACCATCGCAGAGCACTAAAAATGGTGGAACCACAAAAATATGCCTTTGCTTTGTAGCTAGCAGCGTCCTACTGCAGGTCCTCGTCTAGAGGTGGCAGCAGCCGGCCGGCCGGACTGCCTGTGTGCAACGAGACTCTTTTTCACCAGATTGTTTATTTATGCTATGCATGAAGAGGTGAACCATAGGGATTAGGAAAGGAAATTAGAGGAAGGCATGGACGTCTGTTTAGGAAACTTTTCAAGCATTGATACATGTTATCATGTATGGAAACATTCCTATGGAAAATAATTAGGAAACATATCAATGGTCTTCTGCTCTTGCCTCAAATAAAATGCCTAAACGGGTTAGACCCGAATTTTGTACCAGGATACCCGTTGTCTCGTGTGCGTTTTGTAAAGTGATCGAACGGCCATTGATGCAGGTGCCCATGCTCCTTGGAGCCCCAGTAACTTTATATATATATATATATATATATATATATATATATATATATATATATATATATATATATATATATATATATATATATATATATATATATATATATATATATATATATAAATACTTTCTACTTCTGGGTGTAACTACACCCATCTCTCGTATACGATCATACAAAAGTATATATGATACTTTATCAATTTGAGTATGTTCGTATATTGTATCTAAGATACTCCATACCAACTTTGGTGAAAAAAAATTAAATACACTCATAGTTTGCACTATATATACAAAATACATGCATATTTATACGTAAAGAAATAGTGTACGTAAAAAAATGTACATACTACCTATAAAGTAGTATATATACAACCAAAATATTCTTATATACTTCATACTACATGTATATACTTTTCGGTATGATAGATACTACTTACGAACACTCTTTCTTCACACAATCTAGATAGTATCTATCATACCAAAGAATATATACATATAGTATGAAATATATAAGAATATTTTAGTAGTATATATACTACTTTGTACATAGTATGTACATTTTTTTACGTACACTCTTTCTTTACGTATAAATATGCATATATTTCGGATATATAGTGCAAACCATGGGCTCATTTAAAAAAAATTCACCAAACATGGTTTGGAGTATCTTAGATACGATATACGAACATACTCAAAACGATAAAGTATGGTACAAACTTCCGTATGGTCGTATATGAGACATGGGTGTAGTTACACCCAGGAGTAGGATGTATTTATCCTATATATATATGCATATATGTATATCCACCAAGGGGATGGAGGATTCATTCACTTCATACATCAATACAAGAAGGGGAGAGGGATAGAGATCCATTTGGGTTTTAGTCTCAAATCCTAGGAGATTTGTTTGACTTACCAATGTTGTGTGGGACCTTGACATACTGGTGTATTAGTGAATATAGAAGATGATATCTACCAATTATATCCTTTATATCATGAAATTTATAATTTTATCCTCGAATGAAGCACCTTTTTTTAATGTAGAATCCACATTTTAGATCCCATCATTGTTCTCCAAATTTCCAACATTTACATCATTATTTTTTTGTCTCATCTAGTCCCGGTAATGTATTTATCATTCATAGGGGATAAATGTGTGATATCATCAAAATTCACTGCCTAATCGTCCTTATTCCAACCATTTCCATCTCCATTTCCATTTGTATGGTTTTTTAACCCTCTATCTGATCAATGGTGTGTATGGAATTACATCCAATCAAAACTATGACATAACTTATTTATCCTCTTCAACATCTACACCCTCATTCACTAGTACACCTCTTTTTCGTTTCACCTTGCTTTCAATATGTATCAAAGGATTAAACATGAATAACTTGTTTGAGATATTGAGCAATGCATTTTCCTCACTTTCATTGTTATTTAATACAAGTAGAAAATGTTACTCACACATGATATCCTTCATATCATGGTAATTATCACATTTACTCCTATACTGAGGTACCATTTTCACCATCCCCCTTCCGGTGCCCATCATTGTTATCTTTCAAACATTTATATCACTCCCTTTTGTCCACTCTAGTCGGTGCAATTCACGTTTCTCCCTATCTCCCTTAGTCAGTGCAAATAGAAAATGATTTTCATCAATAGTATCCTCAACATCATAATAATTAGAACTTTTCTCCTCTAATCAAGAACCATTTTCACCATCCACCTTCAAGTTCCCATCCTTGTTCTCTCAATTTCCAACATTTATATCGCATGCTTTGTCTACCGTAATCTACATAATAACCTCATCATTCAGAGCGGACAAATGTGTCATGTCTTTAAAATTCGCCACCTCATCATCCTTTTCCTTAACTCTTTCCACTTCCACATCTACTTGTTCGGTATTTAAAACCCTCTATCTGATTACTGTTACATAACCCAATCTCCGCCTTTACTGATTTCTCTTTGTAAATGTCTACATGATCATAAACGGGTTCATCCACTATTAGTTCCATATCAATTTACATATACATCAAAGTCTTGCATGCCCTCAGTTTGTTCGGCAACATATGAGTTTTTGGATTCATGAAACACCTTGAAAACCCAAGTTTTCATAACTAAAATCACATGTTTCACTCAAATACCTAGATCTAGGACCCCACTCCCATACAAACTTGTTCCCCTTTCCTTGTCTTCTACTCAAGTATATTATATATTATGAGATTTGTTAGTACCATTTTGTCCCCTAATGCACGAGAAAAATGAGGTGGTTGCACCGCACCTCATTTTTCCTCCCATAAGCTAGGGTGCCATCCCTAGGGCTTGATGGCGAAGAACCTTATTTCTTCACCTATCTCCTATACTCGTTGCTTTGAATTGATAGTCTTTCTTACGCTCTATGATTTCTGAGTGATGTTGAGGGGTCATGGGTAAGATGTGTGGGAGGCAATGTTAAGAAAAGAGATTGGGTTTTGGGCAAGAGGAAAAGGGTTTTGAATAATTTGCATTTATGAGAAAGATATTTTAGAGGTAATTATTCGTTGTTGAAAGTTATTGTTGTAGAAATAGGCAGCTCCCTCCTATTGGGACCCCAAGCCTACTGGATGTCTACATGGATAAAATTAAGGAAAATGCTGGTCAACAAGTACCGCTAGTCATGGAATGGTCAGCATTTCAAAGATGAAAGTAAGAGATAAAAGATAAAATCAAAGATGGAGCCCGTGAAGCAAGGATCCCATTAGGTGGAAGCCTAATGGGGCTAGTTCACCTTGGACCACGGCCATCTCCTCTCTCATCCACATTCCTCATGGACTATGGACCAAACATTACCTTTGTACCTATCCTACCAACCACCATGAAGCATTGCATTTTTCATTTGTCAAGGACCCCTTCCCTATATGGCTATATATATACCCCAAAGGGGGTGGAGGATTCATCCACTTCATACATCAATACGAGAATGGGAGAGGACTAGAGCTCCATGTGAGTTCTAGTCTCGGATTCGAGGAGACTTGTTCAACTTGGATCAACGTTGTGTGGGACCTTGACTCTCCCCCAGATGGATTTTCGGCCCAGGGTCCATGCTCAACCCATTTTATGCTCTCCTAACATTGGATTAAGCTGTGATCCCATGAGATGGCCCAATCTATACTAAAAAGCACCAATGTATGAACTCTCGCATAGTGTACGAGGACATTCGCCATGAGGCCAGTGTACACACCCCCTACTAACGACTAAACACTCACTAGTCAACCACGTCACTCGATACACCCCCTAATCATCCATTTTAAATTTTAACATAAAAATAAAAACAAGCAAACAAGGTTATTTTGTAAGATGTCACACCCCGAGTAGTGTGTACTCAGAGCTCCACCATGAAAACTCCCATGTTATTCTCTGGCATCCCATATGATGCAGCCCGACCTTCGGTCTTCACCGCATCATATGCTTCATCGCCAAGACGACACGCAAAGGTGAATCTTCTCCTTTATGCGTGCCTACAATCGCCTATGTGGAATGATATACTACTTCATACTCCGTCATACCTTGATGATAGGAACTCGACGACAAGTACGGAGGGAAGAGAAGATGCCATGGAGACCCGAGGACGCAAAGCCGATGTCACGGAAGCATGGAAGAGAAGGAGAAAGAAGCGCTGGACGCTCCAGGCCGGAACTTCCGCCCACCACCGCCGGAACTTCCGCCCAGATTCCGTCCAAGACTGAAGATGCTCGCACTGAAGAGCTGGGACCGGAACTTCCGCCCCTCATGGCTGGAACTTCCGCCCCCGACCGGAACTTCCGCCCCTTAGGACCGGAACTTCCGCCCTATCGAACCTCAGCCAGATCTCAGCCCCTTTTGGCTTGTAACTTACCCATTCGGCCCCCTACCTATAAATAGGCACCTACCCCCACCTTCATGAGGGAGAGATGATGTTTAGATGAATTGGCTTATGCCTCTATTATCCCTTTGTGGATTTGGGAAACCCCCACCTTAGATTAACCATCTATTGTATCCCTCCGTGTTGAATCCGTTTGATCTCTTTGGTGACTTCTACCGATTGTTGGTCTTTTGCTTGCACTTCTACCGTTTGGTCTTTTGCTTGCACTTCTATCAACCTTCCAGTCTTTTAACCCTTCTAGATCTCTCGGGTTCGATTTGTCGATCTCTTTGCGGGACTTCTACCGGAAGGTCTTTTCTCGCAACCTCTATCGAGTTGGTGGTTCGGGCCAACGATGATAACCGATTGTGTTGTGTGCGTGTGTTTGTATCGAGTTCTTCGCGTTCATCCATTTTCCCGCGAATCCCCCTCCGCAATCACACTCACCCGGGTCATTCCGTGAAGATTGGGCACACCCTAGGGCTTAGCCTGCATCATATGGTATCTGAGCAAAGGTTGCCACGGATTTGACCCTCCGATTCCACCAATTTCGCCCAAAAATTTCCCCAAAAAATTTTCCCCAAAAAATAGCTCGAATTTGGATCTCAGGATTTGTTGCGTTTTTTGTGGTTTTGGTCCACAGATCTGTTGTCTTTGGTGTTGATCTATCATCCCTCCAAATTTCACCGTCAAATTCCATCGTTTACCCCACGAATCCGACGATTTTCGCCTCAGTTTTCCGCCCCGAGTTCGTGCTGTTCTTCGTCCAGATTCATATCCAGAAATTTCGTGTATTTCCGGAACTACCGGTCATCCGGGCCGGAACTTCCGCTGGGTCTCTTCCTGGTCAACACCACCATCTTCTCCATCCGCTCGGCCCAGTACCAACACCACCACGCGCCCCCACGCTCGCCAGCAACGTCTCCACCGCGTACAGCAGCCGCCACCGCGCGCCCGCACCACGCCCTGGCCCCACCAAGCTACGCTGCTCCTCCAAGTCCACGCACGCTGCGCCTCCGCTCGCCGATCGACCCAGCCCGGCTCCAGCTGCCGCTCCACCCCACGCACGCATCGAGCCAGGCCAAACCACCGCGTGAGCCAAGGCCCAGTCGCGCCCCGGCCATCTGCAGGCCTCTCCAGGCCCCGCCGCCACCAGGCCCGAGCCGCCTGCTCCTCGCCACCAAGACACGCGCGGCCCACCCCACGCATCCGTGCGCCACCCGCCCCCATGCCCCCGCTCCACCCATCGCCAGCACCCCTGGCAGCTGCCCACCGCCGCTCGCCTGACCCCCGCCCCACACGCGCCCCAGGCCTCCACCAGCCGCCGCTTTTTCCGCTGCAGAACCTCACCACCATCGCGCGCAGCTCCAGCTCACACTTGATTCCCCCAGTTTCCAAACAGAAAATCGCCAGAAATCCCCAGACCGGAACATCCGGGTATTTCGAGCGGTACTTCCGGTCGGCCGGTACTTCCGCACAACTACCGCTCAAGTTCCGGAAACGACATTTTTCGTTACAGTAACCCCTGGCTCCAATTTGCGAATTTCCGGAACTTGGCCGGAACAAGGCCGGAAGTTCCGGCCCGGCGCGCAGTTTTGACTCAAAATTCGTCCAATTTTGACTCCTCTTTTTGCCCCAAATTTTGATAACTTTCCGGAGCCCGTTTGACTCCAAATTTTAACAACAATCTAGAAATACCCCACATAGTCCACCTCCAATTTTGGACGATTTTTGGAACCCAACTTTTGACCGCTCGTTTTGACCCAACTTTTCGGGCATTGACTTAATTTGCTCGGTTTCCGATTTGGAGTGCATCGGTTGTCTATTCCGCCTCCGTGCCTACATCAACACCGCGACGACACCGTTGGCACCCCGGATTCCGGCGCAACTTCGCCACCATCATCGACACCACTTCGATCATCGCAAGTTCGTGTGCTTGACACCACCTAACATCAATAGGTATAACTTGCCCCACCCCTTGTAGCCCCGTTTCTTTCTTTGTGTACCTATCCCATTGAGAGTGGCTTTCCGAGTGTTGCGAAGCATTGCACAAGTGTCACGACCGTGAGAGGGTGTGTGTGTGCGTTGTGTTGAGCAAAGCTCCGAAGCACGCTCGGTGAGAAAGATACACAAAAGAAGAAAAAGTGTGACATAGAGAAAAATAAAGCTTCTAAGCATAGAAAAAAAGTGAAAAAAAGAGAAAAAAGAAAAAGAAATAGAAAAAGAGTGTGTGTCCACCGATACAAAAGAGTGCAAAGCTTGTAAGCACTAAGAGAGAAAAGAGAAGAGTGGCATTTGTGCAAATCTTGTTGCTTCTCTCATATGCAACCGAGCTACGGTCTCTCTTGTGTTGGCGCGACACCGAGCTTATAGTCTTCGTTAGGACCATCTTTGTTACTTGCTCACTTCCTTGGTCGCGCTAACCCCATTGTTCTTCCTTGTGTGTGTTTCCGTGTTTCCTTGACATAGATCACCGTTTTTGACATTTGACTTTGGATCTTACCCACATTTGACAATAGACATTTTCTTTGGTTCTTTTCGTTTGCTATCCACTTCCTCACCTACCACCATATAGAGTTCTTAGCCTTTTGCGTGTGCTTTGAGTGTGTGTGTGAGTACATATCGGTTATTCTCTAACTTGAACCATTTTCTCGATTTTGTTGCTAGTTTTGACCTTTTGGTAGTTCTCTTTCCACCATACATACACCTTGAGAGCCACCCAAAATGACACCACAAGAACAAGCCGAAATGAGAGCCTACTTTGCCAACTTAGATGCTCAAATAGCCAAGATGATCACACAAGATAAAGCCGAGTGCAAATCCTACTTCAAACACCTTGAGAGCAAGAGTGACACATCCCATGAGTCGAGTGAGGACACTTTGATTTCTAACAACTTAACCTCTACTCCTCTTGTGTTGTCTTCCTCTTTGCTAGGTTGCTCGGACATCGACGACGTCATTGCCATGGAGATGAGGGACTCCACTATTTGTGAGATGAGCGACTCCACTATATGTGAGATGAGCGACTCCACTATATGTGAGATGAGTGCATCCACTATATGTGAGCTTGAGTGCATACACTTCGAGAGCATGAGTGATACACCAAGTGAGATGAGAGTGGTAGTTGATAGGTCATGTGAGACCATTTCGAATTCTAACAACTTACCCTCTACCTCTAGTGTGTTCTCTTATGTCTCATTAGGTTCCATGGATGACGAGACGCCGATCATGGAGAAGATGTACATGGTGCATGAAGATGATGCTATCACACCATGCTTGCTTGAAGATGAACATGGAGGACACATGGAGCCTACTACTTCCACAACACCTACCTCAAATGAGTCGGACTACAAAGGTACCTATGTAGGTGTTGATGATGCCATGATCCCACTAGTGGACATGATGATTTGTGAGTGCTTGCATGAGTTGGATGATCCGATTGCTATGACATATGCTTCTTTCACATTCCCATGTGATACTTGTGATACATCTATTGTTGATCATGTGGAATTAGTTGCTTATGATAATATTTCCATGCCATGCTATGAGTCTTTCGAGTTACTTCCTCTTGCTTGCAATATGTCGAACAATTGCTCTTTCCTATGTGTTGCTTGCAATGATGATGATGATGCTCGTGTTGTGACAACCTTGCCGAACAATTGCTCTTTCCCTAGGTTTGTCGACAACAATGATAACATGTTGAACATGTTTTGCTCTAAATGTTTGCAATACTCTCCCATTAATGCAACCAAAATGTTGAACACTTGCTCTTTCCAATGCTTGGTTTGCCATAATGTTAATATGCTTGTGAATGAGATTGCCCCCATAGCTCTTTCAAATTTTGGAGACTTTGCCTATATCCATGATGAGCATGTTCATTTGTTTACCCCGCATATTCACCATATCTATTATGATGCTTTGCTTAACGCTAATGGTGATGTGCAAAAGAAATGGAACATCATGATGGATGATGTGTTCATATACCATGCACACACGTTCTTTGCTTTGCCTATTGACATAGGCATCCCAAATGGGCCTGCCAAAGATAGTACCCGGGGTTTAACGAAGGCCCACTACCCGAAGAATAAGAAGGTTCGAGAGCCCAAGATATATTAAGGAAAGTAGAATTGTAGTAGGAAGTGTTGTTTGTAAATCTGGCGGGATGAGTTAGAAACCGTCCCGGACTACGTAACTTGTACAAAACGAAACCCTCGGCTCCACCTCTTATATAAAGGGGGAGTCGAGGGACGAGGAGATCATCGAATCATTGTCTGCAAACCCTAGTTTTCATAATCGTCGAGTACTTTTCGGCTGAAACCTTCGAGATCTACTTGCCCTCTACTTCTAACTAAACCCTAGCCTACAATCCATAGGCATTGACAAGTTAATCCCTTGTCAATTGGCGCCGTCCGTGGGGATTAGAGGCGTAAGGATCTGATCTCGATGGCACGTTCAAGATCTTCGACATCGTCAACCGGGAGCAACACTATGGATCGAGGTAAACAGATCGCTGCTTGGTCTTGTTGATTTTGTTCCTCACCCACCCTCCCGTTTGGATGCATATGCGTATCTGGCGGAGCCCTTGGAGATGACGTTCGGAAGGTTTCACTTTCGCATCGAGAAGGAAGGATCGTATCGTGTCGAAATTCCGATTTCGTCGGGATCGTCGGCGGTCGATTCTGATTTTTCAAGCTATGCATCGTCAACTGAGTCAGAAGAAGAAACTTCGGCAACACGTTACGTCAGCATCGAGCAAGAGAGAAACTCGCCAAGATCTTCGACAACACATCGTTTGAGTCATCTGCGGACTCATATATAAGCGATGGCTCAAGCGATGTCGACGATTACGACTTCATCGACAAATCTCTCACGATGGGCAAGGTCTTCATCAATCTCAACAATGATGTCACCAAACCCAACATAGATCGGAGTACAAAATATCATCAGATTTATGCTATCGACAATCAAGAGGAAACATCAGAGGCTTTCGACGATTTGGGTAATCCTTTTGTCGATCCCTCAGATCTAAGGAGAGGTATGGGCACTAAATATGTTGGGCCCACACCACGAGTCAGAGTTCAACTTCCACAGGCAGCCTGGGATAGAGCGGCAAAAGCCCTAGATGGGTCGGAGCCAATGACGACAACAGCTACAGCTCAGGAACTGCAAGCTTATCAATATAGGCTCGCACGAACTGCCCGAGAAATAGAAAAACAGACAGGCTGAGTTGAACGGGAGAAAGGAGGCAGCTTACGCATCCGGCGGGGAGAAGGGCAGATCTAAGTGGACAATCTAGAGTTTCGGGTGATAGCCACGGGGAGGCTCGGAACGAGAGGAAGATCAAGGTTACAACACATACCCGAAGCGAGAAGAGAGCACTTGGTTCAAAACCTCGACATGTCCTTTATGTCGATAGATACAAGAGGAAATATTATCCCTAAAACACCGGAAGCTGGGTATATGGCGACACAAGCTTACATCCTCGCATCCGAGGCCACCCCAGGAGATCCAAGGGAAACATTATACAACATGGCGTTAGCGAGGGTTGGAGCTATGGGGACAGCGTTCGTAGCAACGCCTCCCGGAAGGAGCGACAAGGCAAAATAGTCCACGACCTGCGGCAGCTACGGCGGCGGTTCTCGAAGGACCAAGCGGAGCAAGAGACACGGGAGCACAAGCAAGGGTCGATAGAGCGAGACAAAGCGAAGGGATCATCGGCAATCCCCGGAGCTTAACGACGAGGATATGTGCGGCTTGCCGTGCTTCACAAGGAGAGTACGAAAAACTCGAGTTCCGTCGGGATTTAAGTTGCCCGATCACTTCAAAAAGTTCGACGGCCTGCAAGATCCAGAGGACTGGCTAATTGATTACCTCGAGACGGTGAAGCTAACTGGAGGAACTAGAGCAACAGCCATGCAAAGTATTCGGGTGCACTTAAGTGGAGCCGCACGATCTTGGATCAAAAAACTTCCGCCGAGGATCCATCGGCAGTCTGGGAAAGTTTCGAGTACGTATTCGTGAAGAACTTCAGGTCCACGTGCAAAAAACCTGCGTCGTTAGAAGAGCTGAGGGCGTGTCGACAAAAGCCAGATGAGTCAATGAGAAAATATATCCAAAGGTGGAACATCATAAAAAACTCGGCGAGAAAATATATCCGACGAGAGAGCAATAGATGCGTTTGTCGCGGGAATTAGGCGTGGAGATTTTGTCGAGGACTTGGGAAGAACCAATCCAAAAACGAGTATCCGCGTTGATGGAGATAGCAAATAGATGGGCAGACGGAGAAGACGCTGTCCACAATAAACGACACAGGTCGCCAGAGGAGGACCGTGGTCGAAATTATCAATCGAGGCGACGATTTCCTCGGCAGTACCAGAATTACGACGCTCCAGGGCAAATTTCGGCTGGATTCCGAGCCAGCGCAGGAGGAAATAACAGAGATGATTATCAGAGAAGTAATGAGCAGCGAAGCGATAATAGGGACGATTCCCGCAACAAACAAAATAGTGGGCCGAGGTTTCCAAGACCTTTCGTGTCCCCCGAAGAAATGCTAGAACGGACCGTGTCGGATGCATTTTTTCATCGACGAGCAACGGAAAAAGACAGTCGGGGCACTGCGGAAAGAGCTGCCGAAATTTTCGAGGCAATGTTCGGATATGCGAGAAAATGCTCACGCTCGAGCGGCACGAGAGAAACCCTCGGGAGCCTAGGAGCGAAGTTCATCTACCGCCACCTCCTGCGATTACGGACGACAATCGGCATCAACTCGGAATAGCGGCAGCACCTCCACCACCACCTTATGTTGATCCTAACTCAAACGGAGCGGTGTCGATGATTCGAAGGGAAGGCCGTCCAATAGAACTCAAAAAGTAATCTCGAGACAGGTGTTCATGGCGGAGAAAATGCCTCCACCAACGGTTGAGTACCTCAATTGGTCGGGGCAAGACATCGGCTTCACCATAGCGGACCACCCGCGAGCAAGTTCCTCGACCAGGGCGGTCGGCACTTATTACGCCGGCGGTTATTGCGGGCTTTGATGTTTCTCGAGTATTCATAGATGGTGGCAGCAGCTTAAACCTTATGTATGCGGATACATTGAGGAAGATGAACATATCCTTAGCAAACTTGAAGCCAACGGACACAAGGTTCCACGGCATCACACCGGAGAAACCAAGTTACCCATTGGGAAAGATCAACCTCGACATTCAGTTCGGAACCCGAGAAAATTATAGAATCGAGAAACTGGAGTTTGAAGTCGTGGATTTTCCATCGCCGTACCACGCTTTGTTGGGACGACCAGCATATGCTAGATTTATGGCAGTACCACACTATACATACCTGTTGTGGAGATTGCCTGGACCCAAGGGACCAATCACGGTCAAAGGGAGTTTCGCCTTAGCTGATAAGTGCGACAAGGATTTCCATCGGTTATCAGAAACTTTCGGGATGCAAGCTGAATATTTGGCGTCGAAGAGCATGACTGATTACGACGTATCGCCGGACGTTGGAAGGCCAAATAAAGAATCAACTTTCAACACGAGAGAAAAATTCTAAGGAAGTGCGGATTCACCCGACGGACCCAAAAAGACGACATCCATTGCAAACAACATGGATATCGCATAGGAAAGCGCGCTCGTCGAGTTCCTCCGTGAGAGCTGGAAAATCTTCGCATGGTGTCCGGCTGACATGCCAGGAGTACCCAGGGAACTTGCCGAGCACCACCTAAATTTGGATCCAACAGCGATACCAATCAAACAACCTTTGCGGCGTTTTTCGGAACCAAACCGCAAAGCTATGCTGTCAGAAATAAATCGACTACAAGAAGCTGGTTTCATCAAAGAGATATTCACAGAAGCCACATGGGTAGCAAATCCCGTGATGGTGCCAAAGAAAAACACTAAGGTCCTTCGCATGTGCGTCGACTTTACGTGTCTCAACAAACATTGTCCAAAGGATCACTTTCCCCTCCCGAGGATCGATCAAATTATCGACTCCACGGCTGGATGCGAACGTCTTTCCTTCACGGACGCATATTCAGGTTACAACCGAGATCAGGTTAAAAGAAGAAGATGAAGTAAAGACCGCGTTCATTACACCTTATGGCGTGTTTTGTTACGAGAACAATGCCCTTTGGTCTAAAAAACGCGGGAGCAACATATCGAGAGGATGATGCAAAAGTGCTTGGCGACACTGATTGGGAAAAACGTGCAAGTATACATCGACGGCGTTGTCATCACATCAAAAGAAGGATCAACGCTGATAGAGGACCTCAAGGAAACGTTCGACAACCTCAACAAGTTACTGCACGAAGTTGAACCCGACGAAGTGTTCCTTTGGTGTCCCAGCGGGAGAACTCTTGGGGTTTCTAGTCTCGGCAAGAGGGATTGAAGCAAATCCCGATAAAATACAAGCTATTGTAACAATGAGAAAGCCAACAAAGTTGAAAGAGATACAACGAGTTAGCTGGGCGAGTCGCAGCTTTGAGCGGATTCGTCGCCGAGGCTAGGAGAAAAAGCGTTACCATTTTACGCTTTGATAAAACAAGGAGACAAGTTCCAGTGGAACGAAGAAGCCGACAGAGCTTTCGAAGATTTGAAGCGCAAAATCTCGACACCACCAATCTTGGTGGCACCGAAGGAAAAGGAACCTCTCCTGTTATATATCGCAGCCACGCCCCAAGTGGTGAGCACAGCATTGGTTGTCGAAAGAGAAGAAGAAGGAAAACTCCACGGAGTACAGAGGCCAGTCTACTTCGTCAGCGAAGTTTTATCGCCGTCAAAACAAAGGTACCCTCAGTACCGGAAGCTAGCATACGGAGTGTTCACAACGGCACGAAAATTGCGCCACTATTTTTCGGCACACCCGATCATAGTGGTCAATGAGGCTCCTTTGTCAAATATACTGAACAATCCAGAAGCTACGGGTCGTGTCTCCCTTTGGGGAATAGAACTTTCCCCTCGGGACATCACGTACGAAAAAAGAAAAGCAATCAAATCGCAAGTTTTGCCGGACTTCATTGCAGAGTGGATGGAGCTGCAGAACACAGGACCCCCAGACCTGTCGAGAACCTGGACCATGAATTTTGACGGGTCCAAAAGAGTAGAAGGAGCTGGAGCAGGAGTCATACTTATATCACCTGAAGGTGACAAATTGAAGTACATCCTTCGGATGACGTTCCCTAACGCATCTAACAATGAAGCGGAATATGAAGCCCTCATACACGGGATGAAGATGGCAAAAGCATGCGGCGCAACTCGACTAAAAATCTTTGGCGACTCACAATTGGTGGCCCAACAAGTTATGAACCAATGTGATGCAGTCAATGATAGCATGGTAGCATACAAGGAGGTGTACAATGAACTTGAGAAGTTATTCGATGGATGCGAGGTAAACCACATCAGTAGATTGAGCAACGATGAAGCCGACGTCCTCGCAAACATCGGGTCGCGGTGTCTCCCGGTCCCGCCGGGAGTGTTTTGGGAAGAAATATCGGAGAGATCTACAAAGTCAAAAAAGGTGCGAGAGAAAAGAAAAAACTTCGACACCCCTCGCAGAAACCACGGAGGATGAAGATGAACAAGAGCTTGTGATGATGGTACGAGGTTCCTTGGATGCAAGCATATGTATCATACATCCTCGGGAAAGAAATACCCGACGATCCGAGTTGAAGCAAGGCGAGTAATTCGACGATCTAAAGCCTTCACGGTGGTCAAAGGAGAACTATACAAGCGAAGTATTTCGGGCGTTACGCAAAGGTGTGTAACACCCGAAGAAGGAAGAGTAATTTTGAAGGATGTGCACGAAGGAATATGCGGCCACCACGCGAGTAGTCGAGCCATCGCGGCCAAGGTTTTCGGGCAGGCTTCTGCGGTTGACGGCAATCGAGGACGCCAAAGAAATAGTAAGGACTTGCGATGCGTGTCAAAGGTTCGCCGCAAAACCTCACTCTCCGACGACGAGAACTAGCACCAATACCTTTGTCGTGGCCCTTTGCACAATGGGGACTTGATATGGTGGGCAAGTTACACAAATCATGGCCGGGAGGAAAGGAGTACATGCTAGTAGCTGTCGACAAATTTACAAAGTGGATAGAAGCGAAGCCGATAAATTCGCCAGATGGAGCATCCGCAGTAAAATTCATAAAAGGCCTCGTCTTCAGATTTGGAGTGCCTCATAGCATCGTCACGGACAACGGTAGTAACTTTACATCCAATGAATTCAAAGATTACTGCAAAGAAGTGGGTATCAAGCTGCACTTTGCGTCAGTTGCACATCCTGAAACCAACGGGCAGGTCGAGAAAGCCAATGGCATTATTTGCAATGGCATCAAGAAACGTCTGTTGGGACCACTAGAAAAAGCTCGACATACATGGCCTGAAGAACTACCAAGTGTGTTGTGGAGCATCCGAACAACACCAAATACGGCGACACAAGAAACTCCGTTTTTTCTGGTCCACGGCGCGGAGGCAGTACTTCCAATAGAAATAGAGCACGACTCCCCTAGAGTCACAGCATATGATGAAGAAGCTTCAAAGACAGCATTGGAAGACGATGTAGACGCACTCGACGAAGCTCGAGACGAAGTATTATCAAGGGTCACCAAATATCAACAGGACTTGAAGAATTACCACAGTCGACGTTTGCGGCCAAGATCTTTTCAAGTGGGGGACTTAGTTCTTCGGCTCACGCAAAAAAGTCATGAAAAACTCGAGTCACCATGGCTTGGTCCCTATATCGTCACGGAAGTAATTGGAGGAGGAGCATACGGGATAAAGGACAAGAAGACGGGGGTGGAGGAGCAAAACCCACTGGAACGTGGCGCAACTCGGGCGGTTCTACGCCTAGAGCTAAAATATAGTCCTTGTAAAAACTTCAATGTCTTGAAACGCCCACGAGTTTTCGGACGCACTCTTTTCCTTTTTCGGGGCACCGAGTGGGGCCGGGAAAGGTTTTTAATGAGGCGGGCTCGTGGTGCTTGCAATATAATAAAGATAGTGGAGATATACTTCTTATTTTTCGACACGCTCGGGGCTCAACGCCCAAGTCTCAAAATACATACAATATAGATTCACTGAAATATTTCGCCTTGGTACATTAATACCTCGCCAAATATAACAAAATCGGAAGACAGCAATCATAAATATAGTGTACACATCAAAAATCGTAAGTGCCTTGGTCTAAAAACCTCGCTATGTAAATATAGAACTTCGACATCAAAGATACTCGAAGATGGGCAATCCATCCAAGGGACAAACAAGGATGTCTTATTACAACAGAAAAAATAGATTTCAAGGAGGGAAAAATAGTGCAATCTTCGCCCAGTTAGGCTCGGGGGCTTCAACAACATAGAGGACCTCAGCAATATACAATAAAATCCTTCGGAAACATAAAAAAAAAGAGGAGGGACATCAAAAAAGAGTGAGATACAAGGTTTCCAATATAATACAAGTCAGTTAAATCCCAAGATAGTATCTACGGACAAGCCCCTGGTTGTCTTATGTTCAGCATAAGAACCCTTGGTAAAAAACTCCGAGTCCATCCGAAGAAGTTCATCTATCATCGATTCGGCCACAGGAGCTACCATCGCATCGATTGAGTCAATATCATTTTTCCGACGTGTTTTCTTGGCCAGGCAACCAGCAACAATCTTCGTCAGGTCCAACTTTGGATAACAGATGTTTATCATAATCATGGCAAATCTCGCTCCAGCAGTGAGTTGAGCTCGCACAAAGTTATGGATGCGAGGAGCATCTCTGAATACCTCCAATAATTCGGGAAGAGTTTTTGGAACCTCGTTTCGCGGAAATAGATTCCTATAGACAAGGGTTAATGTCGCCGTGCAAAAACTGAGAAAATCGCGCACTTGGCAAGCACGATCTTGGAACCTAACAATTTGTTGGGTTCGTTCGGGAGTGGCCCAGAACAAACACCCATGATTAAGGGAAAGATTGACAAGAAGATTTGTCCTCTCATTCACTCTACGATCTTCGGCAGCAGAATCAAGAACTGAACCTGTTAAAGCAACAGGGCAAGAAATTGGAAGAAAGGCACAGCAAAATAAAGAGAAGGCGCCTTGAGGTTGCAAAAACATACCTAGCATATCTGTGCTAGCTTCCAGCATCAGCTCAAGCATACTATTTTCTCGGGTTGTGGCTCCCTTTGCTTCCAGTACAGCAGCATCCCTAGCAGCCATAGCTTCTTTGGCTTGATGAAGAGCAAGTTTTTCTCCTTCAGATGCTTTCCGAGACTGCTCCATCATGGCCAAAGTTTGTTTCTTCATAGATTGAAGTTGTTGTCGAAGTTCTTGCAAATCTTCAGACAAATGTCCGCTTGATGAACTCTCGAGGAGATTATGGTCGACTAGTACTTTCTTCGAGAAGGAAGATGCGAGGTGAAGCGACGGCAGAACAAGGAGGGGTCGAGTAATTATCAAATATTAGCTGGAAAAGAAAGGCCCGGGATCAATGAAAAGCACGAAGAGAAATTTCATTCCTTGCTAGAAAATTTACACGAGACATTACAAAAGAAAGTTTTCCGGGGGGACTAAGAGGGTAATTGTCGCCAAGGCTAAAATGGCGACAAGAGCAAAAGAAACAGAAAAAGAAACAAGGAGGCATGCAACTAGACCTCCGGCCTCGAGGAGCTAGGAGTCGAAGATGGCTTGATCCCGAGATACGCCAAGATCTTCTTCGTGTTGGGCTTGGCCGCCTTAATCAGTGACTTCCATCTCGACTGTTCTATTTGATCGGTGTCGCCAACCTTCATCCAGTCAAGAGTCTGTTGGCTGTCAGCAACCGAGCAACGGTATTTTCGACAGACCACCTTCATATTTTCATGACGCATCTTCGGTCCAAGGTCTTCAGATGAATTGAAAAGCTTGGCAAGGGCAAGGAAAGTCGACGGTTCCTCTTTCTTCGGGAAGAAGTAGGGGAACAACGCCGACAAACCTGCACTAGCATTGGCCACGCCTTCACGAATTTCGCGCCCATGAAACTCCAGAAGAGAAAGTGCGTCAAGGAGAGGGTCATTGACGGGATTCTCCAGATCAAAATCTTGGTTTGTTTGGGCTGCCACACGAGACAAAACATTAGTCGAAAACCAAGAAACAGGAAGTACAATAAAACGAAGGGATTGATGATATTACTCGGCGTACGTCGACTTTGCGACTTCAAACGCTTGATGATCCCTGCTCACGTGCAGCTTGTGCAGCTTTACGCTCGTCTAAAGCAGATTCGGCGTCTTTGAGCCTTTTTGCGGTTCCTCGACACTAGCGGCCTTTGCTTTGGCATCATCGGCCTCGGCTTTAGCTTCGCTAGCGGCAAGTTCAGCTTTTCGCGAGCCGCCTCACTGTGCTCTAATTTGTGAGCAAGTGCGTCGGCACGCTTGTTGGCCTCTGCAAGTTTTTCTATCAAGATAAAAAAGGGGAAAGAAAGATCAAAAAATCGTCGACAAACAAAAAGAAGCAAAACTCAGGAAGAATGGTAATTATAAAGGTTATTACCTTCGGCTCTGCTGGCATACTCGCGGTACCCAATAAATTGGGACCCGATGCGGATAAGATCCTTGATCATAGGCTGTCAAAGAAGAAGAACGAAGGAGACAACATCGGCATTAAAAAAAAAAAAGTAAAGTAAGGGCATAAAGAGCAAAATAGAGGAAAATATAGATGTCGACAAACTTACATCATCCAAGAGCTGCGACGAAGAGCTGCTCAATTGAGGAGGAGGCTCGACGATCATTTCAACCCTTGCCCTTTTAGGTGAAGGGACAAGGGGGCTTGAAGGAGGAGTAGATGTATCAACATTTTGTTGAGGAGGCGACGATTCTTCTCCTTCAACGAGCTTCTCCGAAATAACTAAAGTATGTGACGTGCTCGTCCGAGGAGCTACGTCACGAGTTGGTACTTCTTCCTCGTCATCACTGCGAGTGAGGATCAAATAGCATAAAAAGCAAGACAAGGAAAAACTTCGACTACAGAAATAAGGGGAAGTCAAGGAAAACTTACGAACTGACGAGGGATTCAATATAAGGATCATAAGCTGCCTTCGGATGAGAAGGAACAACTTCTTCGGCTTTGGATGTGCCGGAATCTTCGGCATTACTCCTCTTCCTTTTCTTCGGTGGAGAAACGGCGGGAGGAGGAGATTGGACCGACGTAGTGTCCTCGGAAGATCCCGCAGATTTTCGAGAATCCACGGGATCATTCACAAAGGATGGAGCTTCTTGATTGTCATCAGTGACAATGCCCATTTCTTCGACTTCTCCATCCTCAGGAAGAGGAGGAAGGGAAGCCATAGTAGGATGATTACTGCAGGAAAATAGCGGCAAAAGGGAAAAATAGAGAGATATCAATGCAATGAGATGCGGGGAAAATTCAGAACAAGATAAAAATTCGAGAAGACAAAATACCTCGGGGAGAGGATTGGTGGAGCTTGTAGGGTTCCACGCGACAAGAGGAAGGAATAGGATCCCTCTTGCTCAGCGAGGTAATTCTTCGAATAAGCTTCTCCAAGTCCTTCACGGAAAGATCATTGGAGAGCCTATTGGCGTCATTGGCACCGAGAATACGTCCAAAGGGGATTTTTGCGAGCTCGAAGAGGCTGCACTCTAATCCTAAGAAAATAGGCGAGTGATTTGGACACCGAGATAACTCTTTGCCTCGAGTATTTTGGAGCTGATGAATACGAGACATAAGAGCTTCGTCGCCTTCTTCTCTTCTTCGGAAGCTTCGGCGTCCCGGGAGTAGCGGCGTTGAATTTTTGCGTTTCCGTCGAAAGGAACTATGTTGTGTTCCACGGAATTGGCGCTTTCTTCGTGTATATAGAGCCACCTTTTGCGCCATCCTTGGACAGAGTCGGGAAATTTGACGTCGAAATAATCGACATCGGTTCGGACACGAGATAACTACACCACCTATGTTGTAGGTGGCGTTGTGAGCGCCATTGCGGCGAAGGCAGAAAATGCGCTTCCAAAGAGCCCAATTAGGAGCGACTCCAAGAAAGCATTCGCAAAGCGTGATAAAAATAGAAATGTGAAGGATGGAATTGGGGGTCAGCTGGTGTAGCTGAATCCCATAGACAAAGAGAAGACCGCGGAGGAAATCATGGATTGGGGTAGAGAGGCCGCGGATGAGATGATCAACGAAACTAACCCGGTACTCCATTGGAGGCTTGGGGTAGCTTTCTTCGCTGGGAAAGCGGATGGCGTCTTCCTTCTTCATCGGACCAAGCCTCTTCGAGCATATTGACATCTTGATTGGAGATTTTGGATCTCTCCCACTCAAGATCCTCGGCGGCCATCTTGGATTCCGGAGTCTTTGTGGCGGGTGAGTCGCGCACGCGGTGGCATCAACGACACTTGGAAAGCGGTGTTCGTGTGCGCGAGAAGATCGAGAAAGAGATGGGCGCGGGGAGTTTTCGCGAGAGGGAGCGGATGTGCGGCGAAAGCGAAGGAGAGGACGGAGGTTGAAGAAAGGTTTATATAGGCTTCAGGAGAAGTAATGAACCGTCGGATGAAGAAATCGTGTGCTGGAAAGAGATCCAGTAGATAAGAGGGTAAAAAGGTATTTTTATGGAGATAAAATGGAACAGGCGTTACTGAACGTGCGCCAGGAAAAGCGGAGGACGTGTGTCCCCCACTTGCACGACGTGTCAACATGGTGGGAACAATGGACCCACAAGGCAGAAAAATTTCGACTATTAACAGAGCTGAAGAGAATTTGACAAAGTAAAATATGTCGACAAGGAAAATAAAAGGAGAATGGCGACAGGAGAAGTTATTTGAATATTTCGGGAGCCTTTGGTCAGAAACAAGTTTTTGCCCAAATGCTCGGGGGCTACTTCGAGAAAAGTAAAATTTCGACTGTGGCAAATATAGAAATTGTGGGAGCCTACAACCAAGCACAAGTTCTTGGCTGTAGCCTCGGGGGCTACTCCCATCGGGAGCGCTGTTCGCGCACCCGAGAGATAAAAAAAAAAAAGAAGAAAAGAGAGAGAGAAAGAATATCGGGAGATAATGGCAATACAGCGACAAGGTGGACTAAAATGTTGAGCCTACAACCAAGCACAAGTTCTTGGTTGTAGCCTCGGGGGCTACTCCCATCGGGAACGCTGTTCGCGTGCCCGATGAAATATAAAAAGGAAAAAGAAAGAAAGATAGAAAAGCAAGAGAGTATATTTCGAGTTATAATTAACTCGACATATACTCCCATCGGGAAGTTAATATAAGTCATATTTGACTCGATAAAATGTGCCATTCCAACAGCCGGAAAAGCACTCGACAATATATTCTCAGAACGCCAATGTTGCGATCAATTTCTGAATGCCGCAAATTTGCGAAGGTAAGACCCCAGATCCATTCTGCTGGGCGTGGCATCGCCGAAGACTGCGCTCTGCTACTTTTATCCGTATCAACGAGATACGAAGAAAAATCCTAACGGACGCGTTAGGTACTCGATAAATTTAGCCGGGACTCGACAGAATGGTAAGACCTTAAGCGGCACCTGTCGAAGTTTGCACCGAGTATCCCGAGATCATGTCCAGGGACGTGATCTTGAAGTAGGTTTTTGCGGATTGCCACTAGAGCAGTTAACTAGTACCTGATCCGTCAGATGAACTAGCCCCAACTACCAATATCCCTGTACAATATAGAATTTTATATAAAGAAATATAGAAAAGTTTAAATTGTTGAAAAAAATAAGCAGTGGAGATTTTCCCTGATTCTACGATTCAAGCAAAATCTCGGGGGCTACTGACATAGGCATCCCAAATGGGCCTGCCAAAGATAGTACCCGGGGTTTAACGAAGGCCCACTACCCGAAGAATAAGAAGGTTCGAGAGCCCAAGATATATTAAGGAAAGTAGAATTGTAGTAGGAAGTGTTGTTTGTAAATCTGGCGGGATGAGTTAGAAACCGTCCCGGACTCTGTAACTTGTACAAAACGAAACCCTCGGCTCCACCTCTTATATAAAGGGGGAGTCGAGGGACGAGGAGATCATCGAATCATTGTCTGCAAACCCTAGTTTTCATAATCGTCGAGTACTTTTCGGCTGAAACCTTCGAGATCTACTTGCCCTCTACTTCTAACTAAACCCTAGCCTACAATCCATAGGCATTGACAAGTTAATCCCTTGTCACCTATTGTGTGTGTAGGTACAAGAATGCCAATGCCAACCTCGATTGAGCACGAGTTGACAAAGAGAGCTCTTGAGAGCATAATACAAGTAAGTTCAAGATCGAACCCGGCTCTAATACCTTTCCCATGCTTTGCATTGAACATGCCGAACACTTTCTCTTTCTTGTGGTTCTTTTGCAAGCATGATGATGTGATTCTTACCGTTGGTGTTGCCTCAAACAAGTTGATCAATTTCTCTTTCATTTGGTTTGTTGGCATGCACGGTTGTGTAAATGTTGTTTTGGTGAACTTTTTGGATGATATGTTGTGTGTTGCACCAAATATGAGGACCAATTTCTCTTTCCAATGGTTTGTGTGCACACATGTTGATGCTATTTTGAACACTCTACCTTATGCGTTTTGGCCAAATTCTCCACTTGTTGCTTCAAGGATGTTGAACAATTTCTCTTTCCGATGCCTTGAGTGCAACAATGAAAATGGATTTCTACATGAGATGGACACCATGGTCGTCTCACAATTTGGAGTTTTTGTGTTTCCACATTTGGAAGATGTTCATACGGAGTTCTTACACATTGACCATGCGCATGCATTATTCTTGATAAATTTGTGTTGTGCTAACGGTGTTGTGAACATGAAAGGACATGTAATCAATGATGTGCTCCAATATCGCACACAAACATACTTTGCTTGGTCTTTGTTGTGTGAAGGTACAAGTGACTTGAGAAAGAGTGTCAACGAATGGGTTCAAACCCATACATCCACTACACAAGATCTCTCATTGAGAGCACACCGACATTATGCTAAGGTGACCTCCTTATACTTGGGACATATTGCTAAACCCATTGAACATTGGCTACGCTTTGAGTGTTCTCTTGCTTCTCTTGTGCTATTGATAGGGTACATGACTTTCAAGTGGACATTCAAGCGTTGGTGTCATCTACCTCCTCTACACGTTCATGATGAGTTATCGTCGAGGACGACTCTTTTTCAAGTGGGGGGAGATGATGCAGCCCGACCTTCGGTCTTCACCGCATCATATGCTCATCGCCAAGATGACACACAAAGGTGAATCTTCTCCTTTATGCGTGCCTACAATCGCCTATGTGGAACGATATACTACTTCATACTCTGTCATACCTTGATGATAGGAACTCGACGACAAGTACGGAGGGAAGAGAAGATGCCATGGAGACCCGAGGACGCAAGGCCGATGTCACGGAAGCATGGAAGAGAAGGAGAAAGAAGCGGCCGGACGCTCCAGGCCGGAACTTCCGCCCACCACCGCCGGAACTTCCGCCCAGATTCCGTCCAAGACTGAAGATGCTCGCACTGAAGAGCTGGGACCGGAACTTCCGCCACTCATGGCCGGAACTTCCGCCCCCGACCGGAACTTCCGCCCCTTAGGACCGGAACTTCCGCCCTATCGAACCTCAGCCAGATCTCAGCCCCTTTTGGCTTGTAACTTACCCCTTCGGCCCCCTACCTATAAATAGGCACCTACCCCCACCTTCATGAGGGAGAGATGATGTTTAGATGAATTGGCTTATGCCTCTATTATCCCTTTGTGGATTTGGGAAACCCCCACCTTAGATTAACTTCTATTGTACCACCCGGGCTCCTTATCGAATCCTATTGTATCTCTTTGGTGACTTCTACCAATCTTGGTCTTTTGCTTGCACTTCTACCTTTGGGTCTTTTGCTTGCACTTCTATCGATTTTGGTCTTTTCACCCTTCTAGATCTATAGGATTTTGATTCGTCGATCTTTTTGCGGGACTTCTACCGAAAGGTCTTTTCCTGCAACTTCTATCGAGTTGGTGGTTCGGGCCAACGAGGACAAACCGATTGTGTGTGTGCGTGTGTTTGTATCGAGTTCTTCGCGTTCATCCACTTCCCCGCGAATCCCCCTCCGCAATCGCACTCACCCGGATCAAACCGTGAAGATTCGGCACACCCTCGGGCTTAGCCCGCATCACCATATATTCCAAATCAACATATGTTTTATTTACGAAGAAACAATTTTCCACAGTGGTAAAGAAACAATTGAGGGAACAATGAATATGAGGGCTCTTTCTCTCCATATATAGGACCATCCAACAACCGCTCTATAGGGCCCATAAGGGATAGGGTGTGAAAACATATGGATCTTAAATATTGATGCCAGTTTGCAAAATCCGGATGTAACCTTTTCTGACACGTTTTCATATGAAAAACTTTGTCAGCTGACGTCGTATGCAAAATTCAGAGCCGTTTTACTGAAACATGACGCTATTTTGCAAAATATGTCAAAATTCATGTTTGTTATTTTTCATTACAACTATATGACGTAACATAAGTACATCTCAAAGGATCTTAAATTTTGATGTTTCTAACATTTTACCAATAATATCATTTATATCATGAAATTTATCAATCTATCCTCTAATGAAGAAACCTTTTTAATTTCGAATCCACATTTGAGAGCCCATCATTATTGTTTAAGTTTTAAACATTTATATCACTCCCTTTTGTCTTCTCTAGCCCTAGTAATGACTTTGTCATTCAAAGGGACCAAATGTGTCATGTCTTCAAAATTCACCGCCTCATCTTTTTTCTACTATTTCCTCCTCCAAGTCCACTTGTATGTTTTTTAACCCACCATATGACCAATGGTACATACGGAATCACCCAATGAAATCTCCGGCTTAACTTATTTATCCTCTTCAATGTATACACTCTCATTCACGGTTCGTTCCACCTTGATTTCAATCTGTATCAAAGGATTAAACATGAATGACTTGTTTGAGATATTGAACAATGTGTTTCCCTCCGTGTCATTGTAAGTCAATACAAGTATAAAATGCTACTCACACATGATATGTTCATATCATGGTAATTATCATATTTTATCCAATATTGAGGTACCACTTTCACCATCCACCTTCCGGTGCCCATCATTGTTCTCTAATTTCGAACATTTATATCACTCCCTTTTGTCCACTCTAGTCTTAATACTACGACATTATCTTTCTGAGAGGCAAAATGTGGCATGTATTTCCAATTCATGAACACATAATCTGTTTCGTCAACCATTTCGACATGAACATCCACTTGTTCTATATATTAAAACCCCCAATCTAACCAATGGTTTATATGACCTCATCTAGCGCAATCTTCGCATGAACAGATTTCTCCTCTTCAATGTCTACACCCTCATTCATGGTAGACCAGTTGTTGGTTCCACCTAGTTTTCATTTGTAGCAAAGTACAAAACATGCTTGAATTTTTTGAGACATGAGCGAATCACTTACCTCCCTATCTCCTTTCGTCGGAGCAAATAGAAAATGTATTCATCAATGGTATCCTCAACATCATGATAATTATAACTTTTCTTCTCTAATCAGAAACCATTTTCACCATCCACCTTAGTGCGCCCATCCTTGTTCTGTAACTTTCCAACATTTATATCGCTCGCTTTGTCTCCTGTAGTCTCCATAATAACCTCATCATTCAGAGAGGACAAATGTGTCACATCTTGAAAATTCACCACCTCATCATCCTTTTTCTCAACCCTTCCACTTCCATATCCACTTGTTCGTTATTTAAAACCCTCTATATAATTAATGGTACATAACTCAATCTTTGCATTTATTGATTTCTCTTCATAAATGTCTATTTCATTGGTTGTTGGTTCCATTTCAATTTCCATCTGTGGCAAAATCCCGCCCTTACTTTTTTGTGCGACATATACGTTTTTGGATCCATGAAACACCTTCAAATACTAAGTCTCCACAACTAAAATCACACGCTTCACTAAATACCTATATCTAGAACGCCACTCCCATAAAACCTTATTCCCCTTTCCTTGTCGTCTACTCAAGTACATTATATATTATGAGATTTGGTATTGCCAGTTTTGTCCCCTCATGCACGAGAAAAAATGAGATGTGGTTGCGCTGCACCTCGTTCTTCCTCCCAGAAGTTTGGGCGCAATACCTAGGGCTTGATGGCGACGATCACGATTTCTTCACCTACCTCCTCTACTTGTTGCTTTGCATTCATAGTCTTGCTTACGCCCTATGATTTCTGATCGATGTGGAGGGTTCCTTGGTAAGATGTGAGGGAGGCAATGTTAAGAAAGCAAATGGGGTTTTGGCGATGAGGAAAAGGGTTTTGACAAATTTCCATTTATGAGAAGGATGTTTCAGAGTTACATATTTCATGTTGAAAGTTTATGTTGTACAAATAGGCAACTTCCTCCTAATGGGACCCCAAGCCTACTAGACGCATACTTGGATAAATTTCAAGAAAATTCAAGGCAAGACTGGTCAACAAGTACCGCTAGTCATGGCATGGTCAGAAATTAAAAGATCAAAATAATAGATAAAAGATATATTCAAATATGGGACCATGAAGCAAGGAGCCCCATTATATGGAAGCCTAATGGGGCTAGTTCACCATGTACTAAGTCATCTCCTCTCTCATCTACATTACTCGTGGACTATGGACTAAACATTACCTACTTTTTTCTCCTACCTACCACCATGAAGCGTAGCATTTGTCATTTGTCAACGACCCTTCCCTATATTGATATATATACCCCAAGGGTGTGGAACATTCGTTCACTTCATACGTCAATATAAGAAGGCGATAGGGCTAGAGCTCCACATGGATTCTAGTCTTGGATCCAAGGAGACTTGTTTGACTCAGCCCGATGTTGTGTGGGACCTTGACTTTGCCCTCGAGAAGATTTTTGGCCTAGGGCCCATGCTTAACACCTTCGACGCTCTCCTAATATAGGACTAAGACGTGATCCCACGAGGCGGCCCAACCTATACTAAAAAAACATCATTGCCTCAACTCTCACATAGTGTTCGTGGACATTCGTCATGAGACATGTGTACACATCCCTATACTAATGACTAAACACTCGCTACTCAACCACATCACTTGAGACACCCCCTAATCATCTATTTTTCAATTTCAACAACAAATAGAAACAACCAAACTAGATTTTTTTGTAAGATGTCACAAAACCCCGAGTAGTGTGTACTTAGAGCTCCACCATGACAACTCCCATGTTATTCTATGTCATCCTATATATTCCAAATCAACATATGTTTTATTTACAAAGAAACCAGTTTCCACTATGGCAACGCAACAATTGAGGGAACAATGAATATGAGGGCTGCTTCGCTCCATTGGACCATCCAACAATCGCTCTATAGGGCCCATAAGGGATAGGGTGTGAAATCGGGTGGATCTTAACTCTTGACACCATTTTACAAAATCCGGATGTAAGTTTTTGTGTAGATACTTTTCATTCGATGTCGTATAAAAATTCCTAAGCCATTTTGGCGAAATATTATGTCTATTTTAAAAATACATCGAAATTCATGTTTGATATTTTTTGCGTTAGAATTAGATGAAGTAACATAACTACACCTCGAAGGATTTTAAATTTTACGTTTCTATCATTTTCTTTCATCTTTTCTAAAATTGAATTTTAAAGGCAATCCATAGGGTTCGGGGACCAAACCGTGGCAAACTTACCCGTGGGCAAGGGTTGATGCCCCAACTTTTAAATTTCAATTTTTAAATTAGTGCAGCGCACCAAATACTACTGCATTAATGCAAATAGAAGAGGATATCTACCAATTATATCCTTTATATCATGAAAATTATCACTTTATCTGCTAATGAAAGACCCCTTTTTAATTTACAATCCACATTTGGGAGCCCATCATTATTATTCTTTGAGTTTCCAACATTTATGTCACTCCCTTTTGTCCCCTCTAGTCCTAGTAATAACTTTATCATTTAGAGGGTTAAAATGTGTCATGTCTTCAAAATTGACCGCCTCTCATCATCCTTTTTTCAACTATTTATACCTCCATACATGTCCACTTGTATGGTTTTTATAACCCTCCATTTGACCAATGGTACCTATGGAATCACCCAATCCAATCTCCGACTTTACTTATTTATCCTCTTCAATGTGTACACCCTCATTCACTAGTACACATGTTGTTTGTTCCACCTTGATTTCAATCTATATCAAAGGATTGAACACGAATGACTTGTTTGAGATATTGAACAATGCATTTCCCTCCCAATCATTGTAGTTAGTAAAAGTCGAAAATGGTACTAACACATGATATCCTTCATTATCACGGTAATTATCACATGTTCTCCTATACTGAGGTTCCATTTTCACTATCCACCTTCCGGTGTCCATCATTGTTATCTCATATCGAATATTTACACTCCCTTTTGTCCAATATAGTCTTAATACTACGACATTAACATTTAGAGAGGCCCAATGTGGCATGTCTTCACAATTCACACCACATCATCCTTTTCCTCAACCATTTCCACATGAACGTCCACTTTTTATATGTTTAAAACCGGCGATCTATACAATGGTTTATATGGCCTCACCCAACCAAATCTCCTCCTAAATAAATTTCTCCTCATCAATGTCTACACCCTCATTCTTGGGAACACAAATTGTTGTTTCCACCTTCTTTTCATTCATAGAAAAGGATAAAACATGCTTGCACTATTTGAGATATGATCAATTCACTTTCCTCCCTATATCCCTTAGTTGGTGCAAATAGAAAATGATTTACATCAATGATATCCTCTACATTATGATAATTATAATCTTTCGCCTATAATCAGGAACCATTTTCACCATACACCTTCAAGTGCCCATCCTTGTTCTCTAACTTTCCAACATTTATATCACTCACCTTGTTTCATGTAGTCTCCATAATAACCTCATCATTCAGAGAGGATAAATGTGTCACGTCTTGAAAATTCACCACCTCATCATCCTTTTGCTCAAGCCTTTCCACTTCCACATCCCCTTGTTTGGTATTTAAAATCCTCCATCTGATTAATTGTACATAGCCCAATTTCTGCCTTTACTGACTTCACTTCTAAATGTATACATGCTCATAAATGGGTTCATCGGTTGTTTGTTCTGTCTAAATTTAGATCTATAGAAAAGGCTTGCCCTTGCTTTTCTTGAAAGCATATGAGTTTTTGGATCGATGAAACACCTTCAAATACCAAGTTGCCACAACTAAAATCACATGTTTCACTCAAAAGCCTAGATCTAGAGCCATGCTCCCATACAACCTTATTCCCATTCATTGTCTTATACTCAAGTATATTATGTATTATGATATTTGTTATTACCATTTTTGTTCCTTCCTACATGAGACAAAATAAGAGGTGGTTGGACTGCACCTTGTTCTTCCTCCCTGAAGCTGGGTCGCCATCCTTAGGGCTTGACAGCGACAAGCCTTATTTCTTCACCTACTCTTCTACTTGTTCCTTTGCATTCATTGTCTTTCTTACACTCTATGATTTCCGATCGATGTGAAGGGGTCATGGGTAAGATGTGAGGGATGCAATGTTAAGAAATGAAATGGGGTTTTGGGGCAAGAGGAAAAGGGTTTTGACTAATTTCCAATTATGAGGAAGATGTATCATAGGTACATAATACATCTTGAAACATAATGTTGTAGAAATAAGCAACTCCTTCCTAATGGGACCCCCAAGCCTACTGGACACCTACGTGGTTAAAATTCAAGCAAATTCAAGACAAAACTCGTCAACAAGTATCGCTAGTCATGGAATGGTCAACAATTTGAGGATAAAAATAAGAGATAAAATATAAAGTCAAAGATGGAGCCCGTGAAGTAAGAAACCCATTAGGTGGAAGCCTAATAGGGCTAGTTCACCATGGACCACGACCATCTCCTCTCTCATCCGCATTCCTCATGGACTATGGACTGAACATTACCTTTGTACCTATTCTACCTACCACCATGAAGCATATGCTTTCTCATTTGCCAATGACCCCTTCCCTATTTGTCTACATATATACCCCCAAGGGGGTGGAGGAATCATTCACTTTATATATCAATACAAGAAGGGGAGAGGGCTAGAGCTCCACTTGGGTTCTAGTCTCGGATCCGAGGAGACTTGTTTGACTTGGACAAACATTGTGTGGGACCTTGACTTTGCCCTTAGGAATATTTCGTCCTAGAGCCCATGCTCAACCTCTTCGATGCTCTCCTAACATATGATTACGCCGCGATCCCACGAGGTGGCCCAACCTACTAAAAACATCATTGTGTAAACTCTTGCATAGTGTATGAGGACGTTTGTCATAAGGCCAATGTACACACCCCTACTAACAACTAAACACTCGCTACTCAAGCACGTCACTTGAGACACCCCTAATCATCTATTTTTCAGTTTCAATGGCAAATAAAAACAAGCAAAGTAGTTTTTTTTGTAAGATTTCACAAAACACGAGTAATGTGTACTCAAAACTCCACCATGAAAACTCCCATGTTATTCTATGTCATCCTATATATTCCAAGTCAACTTATGTTTTATTTAGGAAGAAACCAGTTTCCATTGTGGTAATGAAACAATTGACTGAATAATGAATATTTGGGTTGCTTTGCTCCATAGGACCATCCAACAAACATTCTATAAGGCCCATAAGGGATAGGGTGTGAAATCAGGTGGATCTTAACTCTTGACGCCATTTTGCAAAATTTGTATGTATTTTTTAGCTTTGTCGTGGCGCATCACATACCGGTGTGTTTATATCCTTTATATCATGAAATTTATAATTTTATCCTCGAATGAAGCACCCTTTTTAATGTAGAATCCACATTTGAGAGCCCATCATTGTTATCCAAGTTTCCAACATTTATATCATTCCCTTTTTTTGTCTCATCTAGTCCCGGTAATAGCTTTGTCATTCATAGGGACAAAATGTGTCATGCCATCAAAATTCACTGCCTAGTCGTCCTTATTTCAACCATTTCCATTTGTATTGTTTTTTAAACCCTCTATCTGACCAATGGCATGTATGGAATTACCCAATCCAATCTCCGGCTTAAGTTATTTATCCTCTTCAATGGCTACATGTACCCTCATTCACTGGTACACCTCTTTTTCGTGCCACTTTGCTTTCAATATGTATCAAAGTATTACACATGAATAACTTGTTTGAGATACTAAACAATGCATCTCCCTCTCTTTCATTGTTATTTAATACAAGTAGAAAATGTTACTCGCACATGATATCCTTCATATTAGTTTAATTACCACATTTTATCCTATACCGAGGTACTATTTTCACCATCCCCCTTCCGGTGCCCATGATTGTTCTCTAATTTGCAACATTTATATCACTCCATTTTTTCCACTTGAGTCGGTGCAGTTCACTTTTCTCCCTATCACCTTTAGTCGGTGCAAACAGAAAATGATGTCCATCAATGGTATCCTCGACATCATAATAATTAGAACTTTTATTCTCTACTCAGGAACCATCACCATCTACCTTCAAGTTCCCATCCTTGTTCTCTAACTTTCCAACATTTATATCGCCCGCTTTGTCTCCTGTATAGTATCCATAATAACCACATCATTCAGAGAGGACAAATGTGTCGTGTATGGAAAATTGACCACCTCATCATCCTTTTCCTCAACCCTTTCCACTTCCACACCTACTTGTTCGGTATTTAAAACCCTCTATCTGATTACTGTTACATAAGCCAATCTACGCCTTTAGTGATTTCTCTTCATAAATGTCTAGATTATCATAAACGGGCCGGTTCATCCATTGTTGGTTCCATCTCAATTTCCATCTATATCAAAGGCTTGCCCTTACTTTGTTTGGCAACATATGAGTTTTTGGATCTATGAAACACCTTTAAATCCCAAATTTCCACAACTAAAATCACATGTTTCACTCAAATACCAAGATCTAGGACCCCACATACAACCTTTTTTTTAATAAGGCACTCCATACAACCTTATTCCCCTTTCCTTGTATTCAAATCAATTATATTTTATATTATGAGATTTGTTATTACCATTTTTGTCCCCTCCTGCACAAGACAAAATGAGAGGTGGTTGCACCGCACCTCTTTCTTCCTCCCACAATCTCGGGCGCCATCCCTAGGGCTTGATGGCGATTAACCTGATTTCTTCTCCTAACTCCTATAATTGTTTCTTTGTATTGATAATATTGCATGCTTACGCTCTATTATTTCTGATCGATGTGGAGAGGTCATGGGTAAGGTGTGCAGGAGGCAATGCTAACGAAGGAAATGGGGTTTTGGGGCAAGAGGAAAAGGGTTTTGACTAATTTTCATTTACGAGGAAGATCTTTCAGAGGTACCTATTCCATGTTAAAAGTTAATGTTGTAGAAGTAGGAAAATCCCTCCTAATTGTACCCATGAGCCTAGTGCATGCCTACGAGGATAAAATTTAATAAAATTCAAGAGATACTGGTCAACAAGTACCCCTAGGGATGGCATGTTCAGAAATTCAAAGAACAAAATAATATATGAAAGATAAATTAAATATTAAGCCCATGAAGCAAGAATCCCATTTGGTGGTAGCCTAATGGGGATACCCATAGCAATAAGCAACCTAGCCTCAAAGTTTTAGATCTCAACCTTGTCCATTTCCCTACCTATGCCTTTCATAGGAAACCATTGCGCTCTCTCGCCTATAAACTAAATGTGTATTTAGTGAGCTTTGAGTTTCATTGTTTATATAGATTATATATTATTGTGTGTTATGAGATTATATGCATTATACTATTTATACAATATGTGTACGAGTATAACATCGTGTACGAGGTGTATTATATGATTTATGTGCCAACAGATACCATACGAGGCACTATTTAGTTACCGATGCAGCATGCAATGACACGGCATATAATTACTGATACGTCTCCGACGTATCGATAATTTCTTATGTTCTATGCCATATTATTGATGATACCTACATGTTTTATGCACACTTTATGTCATATTCGTGCATTTTCTGGAACTAACCTATTAACAAGATGCCGAAGTGCCAGTTCTCGTTTTCTGCTGTTTTTGGTTTCGTAAATCCTAGTAACGAAATATTCTCGGAATTGGACGAAACAAAGACCCGGGGGCCTATTTCGCCACGAACCTTCCGTAAGACCGAAGAGCATACGAAGTGGGGCCACGAGGTGGCCAAACCACAAGGCGGCGCGGCCAAGGGGGGCCCGCGCCGCCCGTGGTGTGGGCCCCTCGTCGCCCCCGACTCCGCCCTTCCGCCTACTTAAAGCCTCCGTCGCGAAACCCCCGATGCGAAAAACCACGATACGGAAAACCTTACCGAGACGCCGCCGCCGCCGATCCCATCTCGGGGGATTCGGAGATCTCCTCCGGCACCCCGCCGGAGAGGGGATTCATCTCCCGGAGGACTCTACACCGCCATGGTCGCCTCCGGAGTGATGAGTGAGTAGTTCACCCCCGGACTATGGGTCCATAGCAGTAGCTAGATGGTTGTCTTCTCCTCATTGTGCTTCATTGTTGGATCTTGTGAGCTGCCTAACATGATCAAGATCATCTATCCGTAATACTCTATGTTGTGTTTGTCGGGATCCGATGGATAGAGAATACCATGTTATGTTAATTATCAAGTTATTGCATATGTGTTGTTTATGATCTTGCATGCTCTCCGTTACTAGTAGAGGCTCTGGCCAAGTTTTTGCTTTTAACTCCAAGAGGGAGTATTTATGCTCGATAGTGGGTTCATGCTCGCATTGACACCGGGACAAGTGACAGAAAGTTCTAAGGTTGTGTTGTGCTCGTTGCCACTAGGGATAAAACATTGGCGCTATGTCCGAGGATGTAGTTGTTGATTACATTACGCACCATACTTAATGCAATTGTCTGTTGCTTTGCAACTTAATACCGGAAGGGGTTCGGACGATAACCTCGAAGGTGGACTTTTTAGGCATAGATGCAGTTGGATGGCGGTCTATGTACTTTGTCGTAATGCCCAATTAAATCTCACTATACTTATCATGACATGTATGTGCACTGTTATGCTCTCTCTATTTGTCAATTGCCCGACTGTAATTTGTTCACCCAACATGCTTTTATCTTATGGGAGAGACACCTCTAGTGAACTGTGGACCCCGGTCCATTCTTTTAATATCGAAATACAAATCTGCTGCAATACTTGTTTTACTGTTTTCTCTGCAAACAATCATCTTCCACACAATACGGCTAATCCTTTGTTACAGCAAGCCGGTGAGATTGACAACCTCACTGTTTCGTTGGGGCAAAGTACTTTGGTTGTGTTGTGCAGGTTCCACGTTGGCGCCGGAATCTCTGGTGTTGCGCCGCACTACATCCCGCCGCCATCAACCTTCAACGTGCTTCTTGGCTCCTCCCGGTTCGATAAACCTTGGTTTCTTTCTCGAGGGAAAACTTGCTGCTGTGCGCATCATACCTTCCTCTTGGGGTTGCCCAACGAACGTGTGAAATACACGCCATCAAGCATATTTTCTGGCGCCGTTGCCGGGGAGATCAAGACACGCTGCAAGGGGAGTCTCCACTTCTCAACCTCTTTACTTTGTTTTTGTCTTTCTTTATTTTATTTACTACTTTGTTTGCTGCACTTATATTAAAACACAAAAAAATTAGTTGCTAGTTTTACTTTATTTACTGTCTTGTTTGCTATATCAAAAACACAAAAAAATTAGTTTACTTTTATTTACTTTATCTAGTTTGTTTTATTTACTACTGCTAAAATGGCCAACCCTGAAAATACTAAGTTGTGTGACTTCACTAGCACAAATAATAATGATTTCCTATGCACACCTATTGCTCCACCTGCTACTACAGCGGAATTCTTTGAAATTAAACCTGCTTTACTTAATCTTGTTATGCGAGAGCAATTTTCTGGTGTTAGTTCTGATGATGCTGCTGCCCATCTCAATAATTTTGTTGAATTATGTGAAATGCAAAAGTATAAAGATGTAGATGGTGACATTATAAAATTAAATTTTTTTCCTTTCTCATTAAGAGGAAGAGCTAAAGATTGGTTGCTATCTCTGCCTAAGAATAGTATTGATTCATGGACTAAATGCAAGGATGCTTTTATTGGTAGATATTATCCCCCTGCTAAATTATATCTTTGAGAAGTAGCATAAAGAATTTTAAACAATTGGATAATGAACATGTTGCTCAAGCTTGGGAAAGAATGAAATCTCTGGTTAAAAATTGCCCAACCCATGGACTGACTACTTGGATGATCATCCAAACCTTCTATGCAGGACTAAATTTTTCTTCGCGGAATTTATTGGATTCAGCTGCTGGAGGTACCTTTATGTCCATCACTCTTGGTGAAGCAACAAAGCTTCTTGATAATATGATGGTTAATTACTCTGAATGGCACACGGAAAGAGCTCCACAAGGTAAGAAGGTAAATTCTGTTGAAGAATCCTCTTCCTTGAATGATAAGGTTGATGCTATTATGTCTATGCTTGTGAACGATAGGACTAATGTTGATCCTAATAATGTTCCATTAGCTTCATTGGTTTCCCAAGAAGAACATGTTGATGTAAACTTCATTAAAAATAATAATTTCAACAACAATGCTTATCGGAACAATTCTAGTAATAACTATAGGCCATATCCTTATAATAATGGTAACGGTTATGCTAATTCTTATGGGAATTATTACAACAATAATAGGAATACACCCTGGACTTGAAGCCATGCTTAAAGAATTTATTAGTACACAAACTGCTTTTAACAAATCTGTTGAGGAAAAGCTCAATAAAATTGATATTTTTGTTTCTAGAGTTGATAGTCTTGCCTCTGATGTTGATCTTTTGAAATCGAAAGTTATGCCTAATAGGGATATTGAAAATAAAATTGTTACTACAGCAAATGCCATCCAAGTTAGAATTAATGAGAATATAAGATTAATGGCTGAACTCGCGTGCTAGGTGGGTTAGAGAAGAAAATGAAAAACTAGCTAAAAAGGAAAATGTAGCTAAAGTTTGGACTATTACCACCACTAGCAATGCTAATGATTCATATGTTGCTACACCTCCTACTATCAATGGTAAAATAATTGGTGTTGGCAATGCTTCTACTCCTAGTGCAAAGCGCGCAAAATTACTCGAAACCGTTAAACTGCTCGAAACTCGCTTGTGATAAAACTCGCTGAAATTTTTTCCAACCTTGGGGATGATAATCCCATTGCTTTAAATTGTAATGATTTAGATTTTGATGATTGCCACATCTCTGAAGTTATAAAGTTCTTACAAAAACTTGCTAAAAGTCCTAATGCTAGCGCTGTAAACTTGGCTTTCACAAAACATATTACAAATGCTCTCATAAAAGCTAGAGAAGAGAAACTAAAACTTGAAACTTATATTCCTAGAAAGCTAGGGGATGGTTGGGAGCCCATCATTAAAATGAGAGTCAAAGATTTTGATTGTAATGCTTTATGTGATCTTGGTGCAAGTATTTCGTTATGCCTAAAAAGTCTATGATATGCTTGACTTGCCACCATTGAAAAATTGTTATTTGGATGTTAATCTCGCTGATAATGCTAAAAAGAAACCTTTGGGGAGAATTGATAATGTTCATATTATGGTTAACAATAACCTTGTCCCCGTTGATTTTGTTATCTTGGATATTGAATGCAATGCATCTTGCCCCATTATATTGGGAAGACCTTTTCTTCGAACCGTTGGTGCTACTATTGATATGAAGGAAGGTAATATTAAATATCAATTTCCTCTCAAGAAAGATATGGAACACTTCCCTAGAAAGAGAATGAAGTTACCTTATGATTCTATTATTAGAACAAATTATGATGTTGATGCTTCGTCTCTTGATGTTACTTGAGATACACTTTCGCGCCTAGCTGAAAGGCGTTAAAGAAAAGCGCTTATGGGAGACAACCCATGTTTTTACTCCAATATTTTTGTTTTATATTTGTGTCTTGGAAGTTGTTTACTACTGTAGCAACCTCTCCTTATCTTAGTTTTGAGTTTTGTTGTGCCAAGTAAAGTCTTTGATAGAAAAGTAAGTACTAGATTTGGATTACTGCGCAGTTCCAGATTTCTTTGCTGTCACGAATCTGGGTCTACCTAGGTAGCTCAGAAAATTAAGCCAATTTACGTGCATGATCCTCAGATATGTACGCAACTTTCATTCAATTTGAGTATTTTCATTTGAGCAAGTCTGGTGGCATAATAAAATCCATCTTTACGGACTGTTCTGTTTTGACAGATTCTGCCTTTTATTTCGCATTGCCCCTTTTGCTATGTTGGATGAATTTATTTGATCCATTAATGTCCAGTAGCTTTATGCAATGTCTAGAAGTGTTAAGAATGATTGTGTCACCTCTGAACATGTGAATTTTTATTATGCACTAACCCTCTAATGAGTTGTTTCGAGTTTGGTGTGGAGGAAGTTTTCAAGGATCAAGAGAGGAGTATGATGCAATATGATCAAGGAGAGTGAAAGCTCTAAGCTTGGGGATGCCCCGGTGGTTCACCCCTGCATATTCTAAGAAGACTCAAGCGTCTAAGCTTGGGGATGCCCAAGGCATCCCCTTCTTCATCGACAACATTATCAGGTTCCTCCCCCGAAACTATATTTTTATTCCGTCACATCTTATGTACTTTGCTTGGAGCGTCGGCTTGTTTTTGTTTTTTGTTTTGTTTGAATAAAATGGATCCTAGCATTCACTTTATGGGAGAGAGACACGCTCCGCTGTAGCATATGGACAAATATGTCCTTAGGCTCTACTCATAGTATTCATGGCGAAGTTTCTTCTTCGTTAAATTGTTATATGGTTGGAATTGGAAAATGCTACATGTAGTAACTCTAAAATGTCTTGGATAATTTGATACTTGGCAATTGTTGTGCTCATGTTTAAGCTCTTGCATCATATACTTTGCACCCATTAATGAAGAAACACTTAGAGCTTGCTAATTTGGTTTGCATATTTGGTTTCTCTAGAGTCTAGATAACATCTAGTATTGAGTTTTGAACAACAAGGAAGACGGTGTAGAGTCTTATGATGTTTACAATATGTCTTTTATGTGAGTTTTGCTGCACCGTTCATCCTTGTGTTTGTTTCAAATAACCTTGCTAGCCTAAACCTTGTATCGAGAGGGAATACTTCTCATGCATCCAAAATACTTGAGCCAACCACTATGCCATTTGTGTCCACCATACCTACCTACTACATGGTATTTATCCGCCATTCCAAAGTAAATTGCTTGAGTGCTACCTTTAAAATTCCATCATTCACCTTTGCAATATATAGCTCATGGGACAAATAGCTTAAAAACTATTGTGGTATTGAATATGTACTTATGCACTTTATCTCTTATTAAGTTGCTTGTTGCGCGATAACCATGTTTCTGGGGACGCCATCAACTATTCTTTGTTGAATATCATGTGAGTTGCTATGCATGTCCGTCTTGTCTGAAGTAAGAGAGATCTACCACCTTAATGGTTGGAGCATGCATATTGTTAGAGAAGAACATTGGGCCGCTAACTTAAGCCATGATTCATGGTGGAAGTTTCAGTTTTGGACATATATCCTCAATCTCATATGAGAATAATAATTGTTGCCACATGCTTATGCATTAAAGAGGAGTCCATTATCTCGTTGTCCATGTTGTCCCGGTATGGATGTCTAAGTTGAGAATAATCAAAAGCGAGAAATCCAAAATGCGAGCTTTCTCCTTAGACCTTTGTACTAGGCGGCATGGAGGTACCCCATTGTGACACTTGGTTAAAACATGTGCATTGCAAAGATCCGGTAGTCCAAGCTAATTAGGACAAGGTGCGGGCACTATTAGTATACTATGCATGAGACTTGCAACTTGTAAGATATAATTTACATAATTCATATGCTTTATTACTACCGTTGACAAAATTGTTTCATGTTTTCAAAATAAAAGCTCTAGCACAAATATAGAAATCGATGCTTTCCTCTTTGAAGGACCATTCTTTTACTTTTATGTTGAGTCAGTTCACCTATCTCTCTCCACCTCAAGAAGCAAACACTTGTGTGAACTGTGCATTGATTCCTACATACTTGCATATTGCACTTGTTATATTACTCTATGTTGACAATATCCATGAGATATACATGTTATAAGTTGAAAGCAACCGCTGAAACTTCATCTTCCTTTGTGTTGCTTCAATGCATTTACTTTGATTTATTGCTTTATGAGTTAACTCTTATGCAAGACTTATTGATGCTTGTCTTGAAGTACTATTCATGAAAAGTCTTTGCTTTATGATTCACTTGTTTACTCATGTCATTACCATTGTTTTGATCGCTGCATTCATTACATATGTTTACAAATAGTATGATCAAGGTTATGATGGCATATCACTTCGAAATTATCTTTGTTATCGTTTTACCTCGCTCGGGACGAGCGTAACTAAGCTTGGGGATGCTTGATACGTCTCCGACGTATCGATAATTTCTTATGTTCTATGCCATATTATTGATGATACCTACATGTTTTATGCACACTTTATGTCATATTCATGCATTTTCCGGAACTAACCTATTAACAAGATGCCGAAGTGCCGGTTCTCGTTTTCTCGCTGTTTTTGGTTTCGAAATCCTAGTAACGAAATATTCTCGGAATTGGACGAAACAAAGACCCAGGGGCCTATTTCGCCACGAACCTTCCGGAAGACCGAAGAGCATACGAAGTGGGGCCACGAGGTGGCCAAACCACAAGGCGGCGCGGCCAAAGGGGGCCCGCGCCGCCCCGTGGTGTGGGCCCCTCGTTAGCCCCCGACTCGCCCTTCCGCCTACTTAAAGCCTCCGTCGCGAAACCCCCGATGCGAAAAACCACGATACGGAAAACCTCACCGAGACGCCGCCGCCGCCGATCCCATCTCGGGGATTCCGGAGATCTCCTCCGCACCCTCGCCGGAGAGGGGATTCATCTCCCGGAGGACTCTACACCGCCATGGTCGCCTCCGGAGTGATGAGTGAGTAGTTCACCCCTGGACTATGGGTCCATAGCAGTAGCTAGATGGTTGTCTTCTCCTCATTGTGCTTCATTGTTGGATCTTGTGAGCTGCCTAACATGATCAAGATCATCTATCCGTAATACTCTATGTTGTGTTTGTCGGGATCCGATGGATAGAGAATACCATGTTATGTTAATTATCAAGTTATTGCATATGTGTTGTTTATGATCTTGCATGCTCTCCGTTACTAGTAGAGGCTCTGGCCAAGTTTTTGCTTTTAACTCCAAGAGGGAGTATTTATGCTCGATAGTGGGTTCATGCCCGCATTGACACTCGGGACAGTGACAGAAAGTTCTAAGGTTGTGTTGTGCTGTTGCCACTAGGGATAAAACATTGTCGCTATGTCCGAGGATGTAGTTGTTGATTACATTACGCACCATACTTAATGCAATTGTCTGTTGCTTTGCAACTTAATACTGGAAGGGGTTCGGACGATAACCTCGAAGGTGGACTTTTTAGGCATAGATGCAGTTGGATGGCGGTCTATGTACTTTGTCGTAATGCCCAATTAAATCTCACTATACTTATCATGACATGTATGTGCATTGTTATGCTCTCTCTATTTGTCAATTGCCCGACCGTAATTTGTTCACCCAACATGCTTTTATCTTATGGGAGAGACACCTCTAGTGAACTGTGGATCCCGGTCCATTCTTTTAATACTCGAAATACAAATCTGCTCGCAATACTTGTTTTACTCGTTTTCTCTGCAAACAATCATCTTCCACATAATACGGTTAATCCTTTGTTACAGCAAGCCGGTGAGATTGACAACCTCACTCGTTTCGTTGGGGCAAAGTACTTTGGTTGTGTTGTGCAGGTTCCACGTTGGCGCCGGAATCCCCGGTGTTGCGCCGCACTACATCCCGCCGCCATCAACCTTCAACGTGCTTTTTGGCTCCTCCTGGTTCGATAAACCTTGGTTTCTTTCTGAGGAAAAACTTGCTGCTGTGCGCATCATACCTTCCTCTTGGGGTTGCCCAACGAACGTGTGAAATACACGCCATCAATTACCGCACAAATCCATGTAACGCGGCGATAGACCTGTCCGCCGTGTACAACAAACACACAACGAACTTGAAGTGTCGCACGAAAAGATAGATGTATTTATAGAATCCTGACGCAATTATCCCTAGCAGCTTATTTTCTATTCAGGCGCCAGTGTTGCGATTAGACTTGTGCCTTAGCATTTAAAACCGTCAAGGTCCGCTACCGTGTTGCAGTGGATATATGATGAGAAACCATATGATGTTTCCTATAGTCTAATTTGCATACAATTACAAATCCATGAAATCTATTCGCATGGAAGTTTTTGTTCTTAGGAAGACATTTTTTGCTATGTATGTCAAGCATCTAATGCTACAAAAAAAAGGTTTTCTGTTGTGACAGTGTGAAACTCCATGGTTTACGTCTCAAAAAAAAGACTAGGCGGTTGGCTTGCCTCATGGCAAGTGGGGCCAGGCAACCGATGTGATGGATCGAGCTCCACATACGTACGATTAGCCATCATCTCTCTCGTAGCACCATTCCATGGTCCCTCTACACGATCCAACACTACATTGCATTGATCGCCTTGCCATGATCAAATGATGATAATGGGACAGTCGCATTTGATTCATCTGTCTGCAATCTCGCCGCTTGCAAGTTATTACAAGGACCAAGAAAACGCAAGACAAGTTGTTCGTTCGAAAATTCATAGCGAGCCGAGCAACAATCAATTCGATGGCTTATGAGCAATTTTACATCGGATTTATAAAAATACTCTTTTCATAGTCCATACCGGTTTATAGAGCTACTACGTACTCTCTCCGTCCCAAAATGTAAGGCGTCTAAGAATTGGTCAAAAGTCAAACTTTAATAACTTTAACCAAATATTTAGAAAAAAATATTTACATCTACAATATCGAATTGACATAATTAAGAAAATATACTTTATGCTGAATCTATTGATATTGATTTAGTGTTGTAAATGTTTATATTTTTGTGTATAAATTTGGTCAAATTTTAAAAATGTTGACTTTTGACTAATCTTAGACGCCTTACATTTTGGGATGGAGGGATTACAAATTTGGTCAACAAAATACGAGATATATGTCACAAAAATTATACCATTGTATTCGTATTTTTAATTTTTTTTTAATAATATAATTTTTGTGATATATATCTTGTATTTTCTTGACCAAATTAGTATTTTTTTTCTCAAAATACGTAATAATCCTATAAACCGGTATGGAGGGAGTAGCACTTTTTGAAAAAGATTACCCTATAGACTATAAGACTATAGAGACACATGGATATTAGCGTGGCCTCCCTAGGCCCGTAACGGTTTCCCTCCGAATTTTGGCTAAAATACTCAAAAACAAGCATGAATAAAATAGTTTAAGCTTTGAGACTTTGGTTTAGAAGCATCGATTCAAAAAATGTTTGAACAAGTCGTACCGGGGGTGCTAGCTGTGCCTTGAAATCCTCAAATAATCCACGAGTGCTCATCGTGCAAAGCCGCGTGCATCGGCCACTGCTACTTCAAGCTTATTTAAGTATTGCATACGATCGACTATCGATCGAAGCGCTTAGTGTAGATCTGGCCCCCAGTCGATTGATTGATCACAATATTGTGTGAAATTAGCAGTCATGATACTAGGAGAAAAGGCCCCGCCCGTGGAGTTCAAACAAGTTACTCAGTTGCTTTGTTCATGCAAAGATGGAAGTGACATCTCCTTTTTTCTTTTCTGACAGGAGTGACATTTTCTCTTTCTATTGGCATGCATGGAAGTAGAGCTATTATAAGTTAAATGCCATGGAAGTATCCAGTGAGTACTCATTTAGAAAAACTCTTACTAGAAATTTCTAAATAAATTATAAGTTTGACATTCGCCGAATCTCACTGGATACTTACATGGAAGTGACACTAGTACGATCAACGATGGATAAAACACAAGGAGATGCTACTAAGTGATTAGTCCCCTCCTTAATTTGCACGAATTGAGGTGATCAAAGTAGACGATTAAAAACCTTGAATAATTTATTTCCCGTGGCACATGATTTGTGAATATGTGTTGGAATAGGTCGTGGTTTCCTTTCCAATTGGCTGATGGCACATTTATCTTTATATTTGTTGGAAGTGGAAACGAATCCAGATTCCCTGAAATAAATATGAATGTAGATACCGTCAAAACAGATACAGGGAAAGCGGATGGTTGCCAGAACAAAGACCACCTTAAATCATGCAACAAAAAAATGGTTAGATTTGCTATGTCTCAACTGAGTTGGAATTTCTTAAGTCTCACTCTCACCCACAAAAAGGTGCTTCATTGCACTTCTGTGGCAGATATGTGAATTCCTGAACTGCAATTGCACTTTACTCAAGTGACTGAGTTAAGAAAATCTTGGGCGACTGAGACATAGGCAAACCCATAAAACAACTCAAGCAACTCAACTAAACCGACAAACTTGTTCCCCAACCCTAACACGATTGCTCGGTGTAATGGGGAGTACGGTATGGGTTGCTTAGGCAGTTCAGTTTTTTTTTTTTTGAACAAGGAAAGGTCCCGAAGGACCTAGGGCTTCATATTATCAGCGGTGAGGTACAAATTACAGATAAGGCCTAAAAGAACTGGGAAATTACAAACTGGCCCGTACAAAATGCACAGAGGACCTTGAAATAAAATGCAAAAGCGATCAGGTCCAGATCCTCCTTCACCGCGACGGATCTCGCCGGAGTCAACCTCTGCGTCGCCGGGGACGAAACCACTTGGGACGCAGAGGTGGGAGCTAACTCCGCCGAGATTGGAGAGCCTCCGAGCCGGCGAGCGCCTTGCGGAGGTTGTTGTTGCCTTGAGGGCGGCCTGTCGCCGCCGCACGAGGATGGAGGGGCCGCCCTTCGGCCAGGAAATCCGACGACAGAGGCGCCGTGGTAGTCCTCCAGTGGAGGGGCTGCCATTCAGCCATAGAATACGGCGACATCGGCGCCGTGGAGAACCTCCGAGAAGAAGCCGACGAGCTTCCCTGCTGCGGATCCGACAGCCAGGCAGACGCAGCAAGCAAGAACTCTTTTCTCTCGCCACCACGACGAGGAAGAAGAAGCAGCTTGCTGCTGCATCTGCAGCCACCAGATCCACCAAAGCCAGCCTTATTTATGGAGATCCTCATCTCCCTCCGCCGCCACACCTTCGGCTCCGACCGCCGGAGCTCCATGAGGTCGAGGAAGAAGACGCTTCGGTGCCAGATCTGGCTGCTCAAATCCACCACCTCCCTCCCGGCATCAACGCCAAACGCCACAACGGGACCAAGACTAAAGCTAATACTAGTAAAATACAGCCCGGCGCCATCTCCACTCCATCTCCGGCCGGCTATTCCGGCGGAGAGGAGGAGGGAGAGGCCCGGTGAGGAGGAGAGGAGGGGCAGGTACTGTAGCGGGCTTAGAGCGGTTTGGGGGAAAATGAGAGCGCCTATAGACGCAGTTCAGTTTGATAGTCGCATATTGGGCCTACTAGATTGGCCATCCTGAACAACCCTAATACGAAAACTCCACATTACTTGAAAAACAGAAATTCTACTTGTGTGACTGTTCCGTCGGATAACCTCGTGACGTCTCTGTGCCCGTTTTCGCAACACAATCCTTTCCCGGCTTCAAATCTTTGTTTTCGATTTTTCTGATTTCGTTTCTGTTTTTCCGCGGAAAAGTCATATAGTTCCATTCACATCTTTTTTTTTAATAGTGAATGTTCCATTCACATCTATCTCGTCCTCTACACGCACACATTGCGCATTGACTCTACGGCTACGGTCCGGGCCTCTATAAATCATGCAAACCCAGCACGGCCCGGCCCAGCTCGCGCACACTCTCTCTGCCTCGAGCTTCTCGCTCCGCGTTAACCCTCGCCATGTGATTCCTCTGCCACCCTCACTGCCAGCTGCCTCTCTCCATCACACTCCACGCTCCCTCACTCCCACTCCACCACCCCCGAGCTAAACCTCTCCTCCCCCACACCCATTCTGCCGCCGCCGCCGCCGCCAACCGCACTCCGCCGCGCGCGGCCATGACCGGCCGCCGCCACCACCTCCTCGCGCTGGCGCTCCTCGCCGCCGTCGCGCTCACCCCGGCCGCGTCCCAGCCAGGGCCATCTCCCTTCGACCCGCCAGCATCCTGGTCGTTCCCCAACCCGCGGCTCCGCGCCGCCTACATCGCGCTCCAGACCTGGCGCCGCACCGCCATCTTCTCCGACCCGACCAACTTCACCGCCAACTGGGCCGGCCCCAACGTCTGCGCCTACAACGGCGTCTACTGCGCGCCGCACCCGGCCGACGGCGCCATACTCGTCGTCGCCGGCCTCGACCTAAACCACGCCGACATCGCCGGCTTCCTCCCCCCAACCCTCCCGGCCGGCCTGCCCGACCTCGCCCTCCTCCACCTCAACTCCAACCGCTTCTGCGGGGTGCTCCCAGACACCTTCCTCCACCTGCGCCTCCTCCACGAGCTGGACATCAGCAACAACCGCTTCGTCGGCGCCTTCCCGGCCGTCGTCCTCGCCCTGCCCTCCCTCAAGTACCTCGACCTCCGCTTCAACGACTTCGAGGGCCCCATCCCGCCGGCGCTCTTCGACCGCCCGCTCGACGCCATCTTCCTCAACTCCAACCGCCTCACCCGCCCCATCCCGCCCAACCTCGGCAACTCCCCCGCCTCCGTCCTCGTCCTCGCCCACAACCGGCTCGGCGGCTGCATCCCCCCCAGCATCGGGCAGATGGCCGACACCCTCAACGAGATCGTCCTCATCGACGACGCCCTCACCGGGTGCGTACCGCCGCAGGTCGGCCTGCTCAGGAAGCTCACCGTCTTCGACGTCAGCGGCAACCGCCTCCAGGGCCCGCTCCCGCCCGCCGTCGCCGGCCTCGTCGCCGTCCGGGAGCTCAACGTCGGTCAGAACCTCCTCGAGGGCGCCGTGCCGCCCGCCGTCTGCGCGCTGCCCAGCCTCAGGAACTTCACCTACGTCGACAACTTCTTCAGTTTCCGCCCCGGGTGCCCCGTGGCCACGGCCGACGGCGCGTGGAACTGCATCCCTGGCGCTCCCGCCCAGCGGCCGCCTGCGCAGTGCACCGCCGTCGCTGCCAGCCCGTTCGACTGCAGCACGGCGCAATGCCAGGCACCGGCCACAGCAGTGCCAGTCCGTCCCCCGACCAGGCGCCCAGGCGGCCGGACGCCGCCCGCTCCAGTGGGAGGGCGTGCGCCACATCAGCGCCCGCCTACGCTGAGGCCGTCGACTCCCCCGCCACCACCGGGCTCGGGTACTCCATCCTACCCGTCACCTCCTGGCGGCTCCACAACGCCAGGATCCGCAGCGCCGCCACCACCGACCTCCGGCGAGAGCCCCGGGCACGCAATGCCGCCTTCATACACACCACCGTCCTCCGGCTACCAGCCGCCGTCTGCGTCCTCCCCGTCAGGCCAACCGGCGTCGCCGCCACCCGGGTACGTCACGCCGCCCACGGCGCCGCCAACCGCCCCGACACCATCCTCGCCGCTGCCGCTGCCCGCGCCGGGTCCCTGGACACCACCGCCACCTCCAAGCGGCGCCGGCGGCGCGCCACCCGGCGGAGCGGGAGGAACGCCGCCGTTCCCGCCAGTGCAGGGCGTGCGGTACTCGTCCCCACCACCGCCACCAGCAGCAGAGGTGCCGCCGGTCCACGGCGTGTCCTACGGGTCGCCGCCGCCGCCGCTGCTCCCGCCGGTCTACGGGATGTCGTACTCGTCCCCGCCACCGCCGGTCCATCCTGTCTACGGGGTGTCCTACGGGTCGCCGCCGCCACCGACGGGGCCGTAGAGCTAGCTAGGTAGTAGCAGTTGCTCGATGGATCGGATCGGCCGGTCGCCACCTCCGCGGCCGGACGCTCGTCGTGAACCAAGAACCAAGCCCCGTCAGTCAGTCAGTCAGTCGTCACCAGTACATCTCTCCCTCGATGTAGCTTCTGTCTTCTCCTTCAGAATTCTGTTCCCATTTTCTCTGTGTTATTCTATTATTATGTCGTTATTTGATCAGAATTATATTCCAAGACCGTGTGGTGGATTCTTTGATTCGTTTTTATGTTTCACTGTTTGATCAACGGTCATCAGCTCTAATCTGAATTTTGTTTCGCAATTAGTAGTCTTGTATCCTAGCTTCAGAAAATTTACAAGCTGGGGACTAGCCTCCCTCGGCAACTCCACGGGTGAACGATCAAAGCGAATAGCAGGCTGGAACTGGAACGCGTGGTGGCATATGCATAGGCGCATAGCACGATCGACGATCACATGCATTGCACGATGTTCCTCACATTCAAGCAGACACAATACTCATGCTGGCAGTACCGACGAAGTGATGAGCCATGAACAAGTGATGAAGCATTCACGCCATTGACGAACGAATGAACGAGGAGATGAGTAAATTGGAGCAGCTGGCAGCTGCGTTTGAATGAACTTGGAAGTCTCCTCCTTCCTCGGGTCGCCATTTTCATCGCCTCGACAGGTGCAGTGAATCTCGGGATGATATGACTGGCGAGTTTTCATTACTTATCTTTGGGGGCCCGTGATTTATTTCACGTGGGACGGAACGGGGGCGGATGGGGCCTAGTAATTGCTGAACCATCCGTTTCCCCTGCAACTGCAATTGCGAAACCTGCAGCCAGCTACCGGCGTTCACCATCCAGCACCTTCGTCAGATTTTATTTCTCCGATTACTCGAGATCCGATGCGTGTGTGTGCCCCAGTACGATTGCCACACACGCATTACTGCCTGAGTCGTTGCGATCTACTGTTGGGGCCTGTGCTGCATTTGCAGGATCGTTAGAATTTCTTAAATCATCGCTGTCCCATGAACCGATGAGGGGATCATGCTTGTGATGGGAGACTGTCGTGATACACGCTCATCATCAGTCAACACCAGCCTGATCGGATTGGGATTACAGCTCTTGCACATTCTTCATATTTCCATCATCTGTTTCTTGCTTTGTGTAGTTTCGTGTGAATGGATAAGCAGCAGAGTAATCAGCCAAATAATTTCAAGGTAGTAATCCAAAGATCACGGAACAGAATCATGTACTAGGGCGCCTCCATTCTTATCGGGAGAAAATTTGTACTTCTCAGTAAAAAAAATAAACTAGCAATCCTGTGCACAATTACGTATTAAAGTGCTTCAAGTCAAACGTCAAATGTGTTCCTCAACTTTACTACACCTTAATCACATTCCCACTCAACGGGGTTGACCCCGGCCTATCTCATGCCGCACAGCACGGTGGCGGCCTGGCGGGCGAAGTAGGTGAGGATGATGTCAGCGCCGGCGCGCCGCAGGCACATGAGCGACTCCATCATCACCTTCTCCTCGTCGATCATGTTCAGCGCACCGCCAGCTTTGATCATCGAGTACTCGCCAGACACCTGAATGACACAATGAAGCATCATTGTTTTGGTTGGTTGGTTCAGAACCCATGCATGCAGGATCAGGTGTTCAGTTGTTCAGAATCATGGCAGCAATGATTGACTATGTTCTAGTACTTGTATGCGTTCAAAAGGACGCCATGTTTCTCTGATTGTGAACTAGCAATAACAACTGGGAAAAGTAACATGATAAATATTCGGCGACGTTAAAATGACAAGAGAAAAACATACGGTTATGTTGATGTTAGCAAGGGAAAGCTACACCTAACAAGAAAAATTAAAGGGCCGAACGTGTAAGATAAAAAACCAGACTAAGGTCTAAGCATTTTCACCAATCTTGGGTGTGTGTCTGTATATTGGCAAAAACAATATCTGTTCCGCAGTCTAGAAAATGGACAGATATAGTCACAGTATAGCAAACGCATAGCGAGATAATAGTATTTCAGCAGCATACTGATCGAACCAACTGTCTATCATTGATGGAGATTTAATATCAGAAAAAATGAAGATGAAAGAATATTCTATGGTATTAATAAAAGCGGTGAAATGTGTTCTTCCGGGGCATGGGACGTGAATTATGATATACAGTTACAATGGCAATGCTAAAATGATCTTGTTGGTGATCACAGGTACATACTTACTACTGAAGAACTCATGCCTGGTTGTGCAGTCCCAGCTAGAATGGCAGAAAAGAGCATAACTTAACAGCAGTGTGGACAAGCAGAATGTACTAACCTGGTATGCAGCAATTGGCAGAGCAGAATTATCCCGGAGAAGACGGATGATATCCAAGTACGGCAATCCTGGTTTCACCTGTCAAAAGGGAACCATAGTTATAGAGCACCATACATACGAGACATCTTGGTGATATGACGCTGCATTAAAACAAGAGAATTACTAGAAGAATATCAGCGCCTTCTGCCTCGTCTGCAGCAGTTTCTAGGAGGGCTTCTCTGTAGTTAGCTGGGTTCATCTGATAACTTAAGAACGAAAAGGGAGAAAACATTTAGATGATAAGGAACTACTAAATTGTACACCAGATGGAAACAAATAGTAGCTTCAGTTTCAGATCCATACGTCTTTTTGTCTCCAAATCGTGGATTTGAATCTAAAGCTTCTCGGAATGGACCGTAAAACGAACTGGCATACCTGCATAAACGTATATCACAGATGCATCATTAAAAATGAAAATGTTAAGTGAATATAGGATAACAAAATTACAATGGTGCCAGGGATGAAATAGATGCTTACTTTGCGGTATACGACATAATGGAGACATCATTAAAACCCTCAGCATCCAAAGCAGAACGGATTGCCCCAACACGACCATCCATCATGTCGCTAGGACTGACTACATCAGCACCGGCACGTGCCTGTTTAGTTCGACAAACAATTTTGTGTCACTGAACACTTGCATACTCAACCATAAGAAACAAAACATAGTATCGAGGGAAAATATGGACCTGTGAAACTGCCTGTTTGCACAACTGGTAAACTGTTTCATCGTTCAAAATTACACCTATTAAGATGGAAACAAACTCACAGTTAGGGGAGAAAAGTTTGTACTACAGAACTTTTCCCTTGAGAAACTCCACAAAATATCTGGACCAACAATAGGAATGAAAATTGCTCTTTGTGTAATTCTATATTCCAAATATGAGAAGGATCATGGAACATCCAAATCACACCATGTAGTAGTTTGCGCTAACGGCTATCTCAGCAAGGGCTACAAAAAGCTATGCGAGCCAGCCGATTCCTGGTTTTGACACCAAGAAATAACCTACCCAATTGTAGGTAATTTCAAATGATTTGTGAAGTATCCAATGAGATCGTTGCATCAAAACGCATGCTGTGCAGCATCATGGGAGGAAAATGAAAAAAAAAAAGTTTCATGTCAAGTGGCAAAAACTTATGATTGACTGAGTTGTTGACTGCCTTTATTCTACACAATAGAATCTTAGGCTCCTACCCAGTAGTCAAGTGGCAGCTACCAATAACTGCCGGGAACTACAGTTTGGTACCTTGTTTAGAAAATCAAAGCAGGAGATGCACGGTGATGTCTTAAACCAGGAGTTTCGCAGATTCTACACAATAGCATCTCAGGCTCATAGCCAATGCCAAGTTTGATGCTACAAATAATCATCTAGAACTAGAATAATAGTCGCATGGCTGATTGCCTGTTTATTGTGCCAGTTTAGCAACTACAATAAGAACATGTATGGATGTCTTGAAACTCAGAGATTGGTAACACCACTTCTGAAGTACTCACTCTGTTCCGAATTATAAGATGGTTTGGATATTTCAATGTGGAGTACATACGGACTGAAATGAGTGATCGGACACACTGAAATGCATCTATATACATACGAATTCAGAAAAAGCTAAAACATCTTAACGGACTGACAGCTAACATTTTCTTATCGTATGAGCAATTCAGCATGCAAGAAGATCACATATCATGTAAATCTGATTATAAGGAGCGAAAGTTTTAGAGATTCCTATAAGAACATGTATGGATATGTCTTGAAACCCAGAGATTGGTAACACCATTTCTGAAGTAGCCAGCATATTTCTTATGTTATCACAATTCAGCATGCAAGAAGATCACATATTATGTAAATCTGATCCTAAGGAGCAAAAGATCAAATGTGCTCCTTTTTCTTACCATCTTCCCTCACAATGCCATCGTGACCATCAGATGAATAAGGGTCCAAAGCAACATCTGTGTAGACAATCTAAATCCACCACAGAATTATAAGCAAAGTTACTAACATTGATGCAAGCCACAATCAACTTTGGATTTGGGACACAAACTTACAATATCAGGGAACTTATCCTTGAGCAAGCGAATTGTCCGCGGAACCAAACCATTGTCATTGTATGCCTCCTCTCCTGTTGGAGTCTGGATGAACAAAGGGTAAAAGTCATTTTCAAGGCACAGTTACTAGTTGAGACAAATAGCTACTTATATTCGTCAAATACCTTCAATGCATCAGGAACCTTTGGAAAGAGCACAAAGCTGTTAACACCAACATCGCGTGCCTTGTATACCTGGATATAAGAGCAGTTGTTTGTACATCAGGTCTGACTATTGAGCTCTAACTAAGACTATTGGTCCAAACCACAAGGAAACAGACACATTCAGTACTCCAACAAATGCATCAAAAGTACATGACAAATCCAATGTTGATATCAGAAATAAATAGCCCAAGTCCTAGTACTCTCGATACCTCATCAAGAAGCCCGTGCTGCCATCCAAGCCTGAAGCACCCGGGCATAGCTCCAATAGGGGTATCCTCTTCCCCTGCAGAGCATCACCAAACGAAACTGAATATATGAACTTTCAAATGGTCCGATCTTCCAGCCAGTAAATTTCGTTACAACCTTCATGGATAAACAATGGGAGCACCAAATTAGCCGGCGATATGGTTGTCTCCTGGAACGCAGCCCTGAGAGCCGGCGACCTGCGGTTGCGACGAGGGCGCTTCGGCATGTCCTGAACACAGACACATCAAACAGGTCCACTATTCAGTTTTCTGCAATTCCACTGTAAAACAGAAGCAGACATTGCAAAACCCAGGAGCAGCTTACAAGAGGCCTGATCTGCGGGGTTCCCTCGGGGGCCTTGGGTCTAACAAAGGGCGCAGGGGCCGGGAATTTCCCGGCGACGGCGTCGGCCTCGCACTCCTCGATGCTCCTCCCCGACGGCGCCCTGACCTCCTGCTCGCTGCTGACCCTGACGGCCACGGAGCGCAGCCTCGGCCCGGTTCGCGGGACGGCGAAGCTGCTGCCGTGGCCGTGGCAGGTCGTCGCCTGGAGCATCTGGACCTTGGCCGCGGAGAAGGGGACGGTGGAAGCCATGGCCTACCTGCAAATTCGATCGAAATTGAGGTGTAGAATCTAAAGAACTGGTAAAGGATGGATCTTGACGGCTAGTGCGAGAGGCGGGCGGCTGAATTGAGCTGAGCTCTGGATTGGGGTTGGTCATTGGGGAGAGATTGGGGTCTGAATTTAGCTTGATGGGTTCAAGGGACGTCCAAATCTTGGAGACGAGGAGGACGGAGGTGGAGGAGAGGGAGACGTACCTGGAGGGTGGACGCTGGGGAAGAAGATGAGGCGAAGACGATGTGCCCTCAATCCCGATTGCGACGCCCACCTACTAACTGGCGGCTTCTCTGTCCCTTGCCTTGCCTCCCGCCCCGTGTAAATACCGAGAAAATTGACACGGCACGAGCTGAGTAGAACGCCTAAAAAATCCTCAAATCTTACGGGTGACCCTCCCGGCCAACTATTTTACTCATCTAACTCTTTTGTGTGTCGTCTTTTCCATGGGCGCTACACCTGGCCGAGTGGCGCCGTGCGACCGGCGCCACACTTCCATCCGACGTGGCGCCCTCGACGCTGAGATGTGCTCGAAACTGACGTGGCAGGATGTGTGGCGCCGCCCACATCGGCGCCACACTTTGAAAGTGTGGCGCCCGTGGCAAGGGCGCCACACATCCACTTATGATTGCACAAAACATATTGTAAGACAATTCTCTAGGGACTTAGCCGTTTTGGCGACCATGTTTCTGTGGCGCCGACGTCAAGGGCGTCACACTTCACTATGTGGCGCCGATGCTACGAACGCCACACAAACAGGCTCGCCAAAACGACTAAGGACTAAGCGTCCGGAGCCCCTGGATGTTTTCGGCATGTAAGTTGTGTAATGTCCCAGGTTTAGCGACGATCGAGGGGTAGATTTTAGAAAGGGATGTGCATTGCATAGTAAATTCTGGGGAAATTTCGCGCTTTTATACAAAAACTGCATCGAAGGGGGACAAGTTTCTCTCTCGACACCTTACAGGGTTAGGGTTTCGAGAGTGCGACAAACTTGCATCTCACTTCACTAGTTTAGGATTTTGAGAAGAGAGGGGAGAGTTTGCATGATTGAATTCTAAATAAAGTGACATGGTTGAATTCAAACCAATGATGAAATTGAACTTCAACTTTAAATATTAAATAATTACCCTAATATTGAATTGTGAGGAAATTCATTAAGTAAATAATAAATAATCAACAATATGAGCAATTAAAGTAAAGTAAAGCTCATTAGAGAAAAACCTTGAACTTTATTGATCATCACACAATTTACATTGTCATTACAATATTCATAAGAGAAAAGAAATGAATAATACAACATATTACAAGAATTGATCAAATAAGAAAAAGAAGATTACAAATAATGACCTATCCTAAATTACAAGTCTAGTTTCATAAAGATGATTGAATCTGATGATCTTCATCTTCACTTGATTACACTCTTGATTCCCTGCACAAATCAAAGCAAAAACAGAATTAAGCCAAGTGGCAAAGCCACTTGGCAGGTGAAAAAGAAATGGAAAATTGTGGATATGGATCAGCTCTGCCGAGCTGATCATCTCCAAACCAAGTTCGAGCATCGAGTGCACACACACACAGCCACACCGCTCACCGTGCGGTGTGCATGCTCAACAAGACACACACGAGCCGGTGAGTCACCATAAGCTGCGGACCTTGCCGTCGACCGGAGAGGAAGGAGAAGGTCACATAAAAGCCTCCACAGTAAACCCTAGGCCATATTCATCGACAGGATTCACAGGGTAAGTCATCAAGAACACAAGAACATATGAACAGCCACTGCTGTTCAATCTGATAATTCATCACAGTACTGAATCAAGCCACACAAGGTTGCAAGGAGGAGCAGGGCAAGCACAAGCTCAATCCTGAAGCAATCCTCTACACCAACAAACAATCTAGGAGCTGGAGTGAGGTATACACCAAATCAACTCTGAGCAAAACCAAGTTTTGCTCATAAATAAGCATACAATGCATCACAGGAACAGAAGGGTAGAATACCCTATTTGTATCATCATTTGGCTATCAGCCATGTGATGCAAGCAAAACCAGGGTAAAACCATTAGGAATGGATCCAAGGGAACACTGATCAAGCCAACAGTATTAAGAAAAGGACTTATCCAGGGAAATCCAGACAAGGAACTAATCCCTATTTAGCTACCCGCATTCACCTAGTAACACACGGCTAGCAAAGCCATCGGATTAATGGACGGATATATGTCCGAGTATGATTTCAACATCAAATGATCTCGGCAGTCTATGAAGGACTACCGGAATTAGTGCACGAAGCATCCATGAGGTAGGAGCAACCATTTCTAAGCGGACAGAGCCCGCTAGGGTCACAACATGACTACCCAACCACATAGAAAATTCACCAAGGCATCACATCATTATCCGGAAGGATTCGGTATGAGCTAGGGTTCCCAACCGGTGGTTGGCATCCCTCTAGCTACATCAAATTCATCCATATGATCATTACTGATAAACAGTTCACATCATTTATCCATCTAGTAAAGTAAGGAATTACAGATAAATGAAACAGTAAAGTAACTAAAGCATCAACATCTTGCCAGTGAACCAATGGCTCACTGCAAGCATCAGATGATGCTTGGGTAAGCACTAGCACACACCGAAGCACAAATATAAGTGTCACACGGACACCGGGTGAAGCACCGATGAAGGCACAGGCAACAAGCAAGTGATGATCAATTGATCATCGGGGCACTGCTAAAGCATGCCGGGACAGGCTAGAGTCAAACACTCGGAATTCCACATGAATTCTATGAATTAAACAACCACGGATAAGCAACACTAGAATTACAGACTAGCACATAACCATTTTTATGGTTATAACCGAAGCAGATCATCAAGGAATTGATGTACATGAACAACAATTAAGCAAGGCCAAACCTACTATAAGCCAGGACTCAATAATCATCACATAAATAACACGACCTCTTGCTAAACGAGCAAGAACCACTCACGATAATGAGCCAGGGGAGCTAGAGCTTATTACAGCACATGTAAGCAAGCAATAACAGTGGCTGGTGACGCTCAGATAAGCATCTAGCCAAATAATAACATGTATAACCCAAGGATGAGCAGAGCCAAGAATCAAAGGAAGCACACGCCACAGTGATGTCTACGGGAGCTTCTATTCTTGTAGACAGTGTTGGGCCTCCAAGAGCAGAGGTTTGTAGAACAGCAGCAAGTTTCCCTTAAGTGGATACCCAAGGTTTATCGAACTCAGGGAGGAAGAGGTCAAAGATATCCCTCTCATGCAACCTCGCAACCACAAAGCAAGAAGTCTCTTGTGTCCCCAACACACCTAATAGGTGCACTAGTTCGGCGAAGAGATAGTGAAATACAGGTGGTATGAATAAGTAGTAGCAACGGCAGAAAAGTGCTCGCCTGGGACGAGTAAACAAGCGGTAGTAACGCAGCAGTAGTAACACGACGAGTAGTAAACAAGCGGTAGTAACTCAGCAGTATTTAGGAACAAGGCCTAGGGATTACACTTTCACTAGTGGACACTCTCAACATTGATCACATAACAGAATAGATAAATGCATACTCTACACTTTTGTTGGATGATGAACACATTGCGTAGGATTACACGAACCCTCAATGCCGGAGTTAACAAGCTCCACAATAATGCTCATGTTTAAGTAACCTTTAGTGTAAGATAGATCAACGAGACTAAACCAAGTACTAGCATAGCATGCACACTCGTCACCTTCATGCATATGTAGGAGGAATAGATCACATCAATATTATCATAGCAATAGTTAACTCCGCAATCTACAAGAGATCATGATCATAGCATAAACCAAGTACTAACACGGTGCACGCACTCGTCACCTTTGCACACATGCGGGAGGAATAAAACTACTTTAATAACACATCACTAGAGTAGCACATAGATAAATTGTGATACAAACATGCCGCAATCATAAAGAGATATAAATAAGCACTTCACTACACCATTCAACAGTGAATAAGTATTCTGTGAAATCTAGCCTAAGAGACCCACACGGTGCACACACTGTCACCTTTACACACGTGGGATGAGGAGTCTCCGGAGATCACATAAGTAAAACCCACTTGACTAGCATAATGACATCTGGATTACAAGCATCATCATATGAATCTCAATCATGTAAGGCAGCTCATGAGATTATTGTATTGAAGCACATAGGAGAGAGATGAACCACATAGCTACCGGTACAGCCCCGAGCCTCGATGGAGAACTACTCCCTCCTCATGGGAGCAGCAGCGGTGATGAAGATGGCGGTGGAGATGGCAGCGGTGTCGATGGAGAAGCCTTCCGGGGCACTTCCCCGCTCCGGCAGGGTGCCGGAACAGAGATCCTGTCCCCGGATCTTGGCTTCGCGATGGCGGCGGCTCCGGAAGGTTTTCGTGGGTTTCGTCAATTGGTATAGGGTTTTCCGATCCAGGGGCTTTTATAGGCGGAGAGGCGGCGCAGGAAGGTCGAAGGGGGCCCCCGGTGGCTCCCTCCGATTCTTCCCGGTGTTCCGGATGCTTCCGATGAAAATAGGAACTTTGGCGTTGATTTCGTCCGATTCCGAGAATATTTCGTTACTAGGATTTCGAAACCAAAAACAGCGAGAAAACGAGAACCGGCACTTCGGCATCTTGTTAATAGGTTAGTTCCAGAAAATGCACGAATATGACATAAAGTGTGCATAAAACATGTAGATAACATCAATAATGTGGCATGGAACACAAGAAATTATCGATACGTTGGAGACGTATCAGCATCCCCAAGCTTAGTTCTGCTCGTCTCGAGCAGGTAAAACGATAACAAAGATAATTTCTGGAGTGACATGCCATCATAATCTTGATCATACTATTTGTAAAGCATATGTAGTGAATGCAGCGATCAAAACAATGGTAATGACATGAGTAAACAACTCGAATCATATAGCAAAGACTTTTCATGAATAGCACTTCAAGACAAGCATCAATAAGTCTTGCATAAGAGTTAACTCATAAAGCAATAATTCAAAGTAAAGGCATTGAAGCAACACAAAGGAAGATGAAGTTTCAGCGGTTGCTTTCAACTTATAACATGTATATCTCATGGATAATTGTCAATGCAAAGCAATATAACAAATGCAATATGCAAATATGTAAGAATCAATGCACAGTTCACACAAGTGTTTGCTTCTTGAGGTGGAGAGAAATAGGTGAACCGACTCAACATTGAAAGTAAAAGAATGGTCCTCATAGAGGAAAAGCATCGATTGCTATATTTGTGCTAGAGCTTTGATTTTGAAAACATGAAACAATTTTGTCAACGGTAGTAATAAAGCATATGCATCATGTAAATTATATCTTATAAGTTGCAAGCCTCATGCATAGTGTACCAATAGTGCCCGCACCTTGTCCTAATTAGCTTGGACTACCTGGATTATCACCGCAATACATATGCTTTAACCAAGTTTCACAAAGGGGTACCTCTATGCCGCTTCGTACAAAGGTCTAAGGAGAAAGCTCGCATTTGGATTTCTCGCTTTTGATTATTCTCAACTTAGACATCCATACCGGGACAACATAGACAACGAGATAATGGACTCCTCTTTTAATGCTTTAAGCATTTGACAACAATTAATTCTTTTCTCATTAGAGATTTGAGGATATTTGTCCAAAACTGAAACTTCCACCATGAATCATGGCTTTAGTTAGCGGCCCAATGTTCTTCTCTCACAATATGCATGCTCAAACCATTCAACTCAGTGTAGATCGCCCTTACTTCGGACAAGACGAACATGCATAGCAACTCACATGAAATTCAACAATGAGTTGATGGCGTTCCCCGATAAACATGGTTATCGCACAACAAGCAACTTAATAAGAGATAAAGTGCATAATTACATATTCAATACCACAATAGTTTTTAAGCTATTTGTCCCATGAGCTATATATTGCAAAGGTGAATGATGGAATTTTAAAGGTAGCACTCAAGCAATTTACTTTGGAATGGCGGGAAAATACCATGTAGTATAGGTAGGTATGGTGGACACAAATGGCATGGTGGTTGGCTCAAGTATTTTGGATGCATGAGAAGTATTCCCTCTCGATACAAGGTTTAGGCTAGCAAGGCTTATTTGAAACAAACACAAGGATGAACCGGTGCAGCAAAACTCACATAAAAGACATATTGTAAACATTATAAGACTCTACACCGTCTTCCTTGTTGTTCAAACTCAATACTAGAAATTATCTAGACCTTAGAGAAACCAATTATGCAAACCAAATTTTAGCATGCTCTATGTATTCTTCACTAATAGGTGCAAAGTATATGATGCAAGAGCTTAAACATGAGCACAACAATTGCCAAGTATCACATTACCCAAGACATTATAGCAATTACTACATGTATCATTTTCCAATTCCAACCATATAACAATTTAACGAAGAGGAAACTTCGCCATGAATATTATGAGCTAAGAACACATGTGTTCATATGAACCAGCGGAGCGTGTCTCTCTCCCACACAAGCATGATGTAATCCAATTTATTCAAACACAAACAAAAATAGAAACAAACAAACAGACGCTCCAAGTAAAGTACATAAGATGTGACCGAATAAAAATATAGTTTCGGGGAGGAACCTGATAATGTTGTCGATGAAGAAGGGGATGCCTTGGGCATCCCCAAGCTTAGACGCTTGAGTCTTCTTGATATATGCAGGGATGAACCACCGGGGCATCCCCAAGCTTAGACTTTTCACTCTTCTTGATCGTAGTATATCATCCTCCTCTCTTGACCCTTGAAAACTTCCTCCACACCAAACTCGAAACAACTCATTAGAGGGTTAGTGGACAATAAAAATTAACATGTTCAGAGGTGACACAATCATTCTTAACACTTCTGGACATTGCATAAAGCTACTGGACATTAATGGATCAAAGAAATTCATCCAACATAGCAAAAGAGGCAATGCGAAATAAAAGGCAGAATCTGTCAAAACAGAACAGTCCGTAAAGATGGATTTTATTAGGCCACCAGACTTGCTCAAATGAAAATGCTCAAATTGAATGAAAGTTGCGTACATATCTGAGGATCACTCACGTAAATTGGCATAATTTTCTGAGTTACCTACAGAGAATTAGACCCAGATTCGTGACAGCAAAGAAATCTGTTTCTGCGCAGTAATCCAAATCTAGTACTTACTTTACTATCAAAGACTTTACTTGGCACAACAAAACACAAAACTAAGATAAGGAGAGGTTGCTACAGTAGTAAACAACTTCCAAGACACAAATATAAAACAAAGTACTGTAGCAAAATAACACATGGGTTATCTCCCAAGAAGTTCTTTTCTTTATAGCCCTTAAGATGGGCTCAGCAGTTTTAATGATGCACTCGCAAGAGATAGTATGTGAAGCAAAAGAGAGCATCAAGAGGCAAATTTAAAACACATTTAAGTCTAACATGCTTCCTATGCATAGGAATCTTGTAAATAAACAAGTTCATGAGGAGCAAAGTAACAAGCATAGGAAGATAAAACAAGTGTAGCTTCAAAAATTTCAGCACATAGAGAGGCATTTTAGTAACATGAAAACTTCTACAACCATATTTTCCTCTCTCATAATAACTTTCAGTAGCAACATGAGCAAACTCAACAATATAACTATCACATAAAGCATTCTTATCATGAGTCTCATGCATAAAATTATTACTCTCCACATAAGCATAGTCAAATTTATTAGTTGTAGTGGGAGCAAATTCAACAAAGTAGCTATCATTATTATTCTCATCAAGTGTAGGAGGCATAGTATAATCACAACAAAATTTACTCTCCATAGTAGGTGGCACCAAAAGACCACTATCATTATCATCACAAATAGGAGGCAAAGTATCATCAAAGAAAATTTTCTCCTCAATGCTTGGGGGACTAAAAATATCATGAAAACCAGCTTCCCCAAGCTTAGAACTTTCTATATCATTATCAACAATGGTGTTCAAAGCGTTCATACTAATATTACTACCGGCATGCAAAGAAGATTTCATAGGTTTTTTAATTTTCGCATCAAACAATCCATGTTTTAAATCAGGAAATAGAATAAGAAGCTCACTCTTGTACATTATGCCAAACTAGTGTAAACAAGAAACAACAAGATGCAATTGCAGGATCTAAAGGAAATAGCTTCGAGCACACACACAACGGCGCCTGGAAAAATACTTTACACGAGACCGTAGTATGAGTGCCTTTTTACCTTTCCTCCCCGAGCAACGGCGCCAGTAAAAGTGCTTGATGTCTACGGGAGCTTCTATTCTTGTAGACAGTGTTGGGCCTCCAAGAGCAGAGGTTTGTAGAACAGGCAGCAAGTTTCCCTTAAGTGGATACCCAAGGTTTATCGAACTCAGGGAGGAAGAGGTCAAAGATATCCCTCTCATGCAACCCTGCAACCACAAAGCAAGAAGTCTCTTGTGTCCCCAACACACCTAATAGGTGCACTAGTTCGGCGAAGAGATAGTGAAATACAGGTGGTATGAATAAGTAGTAGCAACGGCAGAAAAGTGCTACGCCCGGGACGGTAAACAAGCAGGTAGTAACGCGAGCAGTAGTAACGCAGCGAGTAGTAAACAAGCGGTAGTAACGCAGTAGTAGTTAGGAACAAGGCCTAGGGATTACACTTTCACTAGTGGACACTCTCAACATTGATCACATAACAGAATAGATAAATGCATACTCTACACTTTTGTTGGATGATGAACACATTGCGTAGGATTACACGAACCCTCAATGCCGGAGTTAACAAGCTCCACAATAATGCTCATGTTTAAGTAACCTTTAGTGTAAGATAGATCAACGAGACTAAACCAAGTACTAGCATAGCATGCACACTTGTCACCTTCATGCATATGTAGGAGGAATAGATCACATCAATATTATCATAGCAATAGTTAACTTCGCAATCTACAAGAGATCATGATCATAGCATAAACCAAGTACTAACACGGTGCACGCACCGTCACCTTTGCACACATGCGGGAGGAATAAAACTACTTTAATAACACATCACTAGAGTAGCACATAGATAAATTGTGATACAAACATGCTGCAATCATAAAGAGATATAAATAAGCACTTCACTACACCATTCAACAGTGAATAAGTATTCTGTGAAATCTAGCCTAAGAGACCCACACGGTGCACACACTTGTCACCTTTACACACGTGGGACGAGGAGTCTCCGGAGATCACATAAGTAAAACCCACTTGACTAGCATAATGACATCTAGATTACAAGCATCATCATATGAATCTCAATCATGTAAGGCAGCTCATGAGATTATTGTATTGAAGCACATAGGAGAGAGATGAACCACATAGCTACCGGTACAGCCCCAGAGCCTCGATGGAGAACTACTCCCTCCTCATGGGAGCAGCAGCGGTGATGAAGATGGCGGTGGAGATGGCAGCGGTGTCGATGGAGAAGCCTTCCGGGGCACTTCCCCGCTCCGGCAGGGTGCCGGAACAGAGATCCTGTCCCCCGGATCTTGGCTTCGCGATGGCGGCGGCTCCGGAAGGTTTTCGTGGGTTTCGTCAATTGGTATAGGGTTTTCCGATCCGGGGGCTTTTTATAGGCGGAGAGGCGGCGCGAGGAAGGTCGAAGGGGGCCCACACCCTAGGGGCGCCCCCTTGGCCGCGCCGGGGTGTGGTGTGGGGCCCCCAGGGCTCCCCTACGATTCTTCCCGGGTGTTCTGGATGCTTCCGATGAAAATAGGAACTTTGGCGTTGATTTCGTCCGATTCCGAGAATATTTCGTTACTAGGATTTCGAAACCAAAAACAGCGAGAAAACGAGAAGCGGCACTTCGGCATCTTGTTAATAGGTTAGTTCCAGAAAATGCACGAATATGACATAAAGTGTGCATAAAACATGTAGATAACATCAATAATGTGGCATGGAACACAAGAAATTATCGATACGTTGGAGACGTATCACACAGCAAGGCTAGCACAAGCATCAGAGCAGCATAGCAGCATACACACACACAACAAGTTAGGCGCAGCAGTAGCACAGCTAGAATCATGGCAAGCAGCACACGGCTATAAGAGTAGGCTGCAGGTGGCGGCAAGGCATGGCGGCATCTCCATCGGGAGGAGGGCCATGGCAAGAGCTGCTCGGAGGAAGAAGAGGAGAAGGCAAGAATGAGAGAGAGGAGAGGGTTGAAGAAGGCGTACACGGAGCGAGTAGCGCAAGGCGTGCCATGGCGGCACGGCGGCACGGGCCACCCACGGCAGCGCCAAGCCGCGCCTGGCTCGGCGGCGCCGAGCGTGGACGTCCCACGGCAACACCACCAGCAGCACCACGGTGGCACCATGGCGGCGCCATAGCACCTGGAGCGTCGGCGGCGGCAAGAACGCCGAGGCACTCCACGCCCGGAAGATCAGAGGCGAAGGGGGCGAGGCGAGCAAGCGGCGCAGCACGAATCGCCGCGGAGGATCTGAATCGCCGTCGAGTGGCGGTTCAGATGCGCCACATCTCGCCGGCGGCGATGGCCGGAGTCGGCCGGAACAATTCGGCGAAGGGGCGGCGACGCGTGCGTCGCCAGAGCTCTAGGGTTAGGGTTCGGACACGAGCGCGAGGTAAGGGAGTGAGCGACCGACCGCTCGGGTCGGTTGGACCCGAGCTGGTCTAGTCCAACCCACTGGGCTCCACTGACAGGTGGGCCCAGGGGCAATTCAGTCTTTTCCAAATTTCATTAAAAACCGAAACTTGGAAAATTCAATAGAAAATTGATAAAAGCACTAAAAAATAAGTAAAAATATGAAAATTAATCAGCATAAAATTCTCTATCCAAATAAAATATCAAAGAGAATTTTTGAAGACAATGAAGAATAAGTCTTAATTTGATGAATTAAAATAATGGTTTAAGTCACACATATTATTTTCAATAATGAAAATAAGTCCATTAATGCATTTGGACTTTAAAAACACCTTGACAACATTTCAAGGTTGTATTTTACTTTAAATCAAGTATCCTCAAATTATTCTTAGTATCAACCTCCTACATGAAATAATAACGACATCGGAAGGGGGGAACAAACCCTAAAAATGGAATCATGCATAATTGCTTCTTTAACCATTGCCCTTATCGGACAATGATGCTATTTTTCGAGACGAGAGGACAAGGGTCGGTCCATACCTTCCAACTGCAGAACTTTGCGGTGTTCGAGGCAAGTTCATCACTTGCTCATGTCATTTGAGTATCTTTATCAAATTACTTGCAAAGTATTATGGTTATCACTATTGCATAAAAATCAAAACCACTACTTTCATAACTATGAATATGACTATGTGGTGGGCAATGGAACCATGGATTGTGTTGATATGGTGGAGGTTCCATTGCACGGGTTTATATCCATCTAGGATTAAACAACAAATGTCGCCGATGATTCTTGTGCTTGTAATACCCGTGTTAACCATAAGATCCGGAGTGGGACGGAATAGTCAAAAGTGTTTCCACCTCTCGTTCATCAACGGATGCGCTTTACCGTAGACACTTGTATCCGTCGGGGCAAGCGGTTGGTCGGGGAAGCCTTAAGTCCCCACGGCATAGTCCGTAGACACTTGTCGCTCGAAGTGCAAGCGGTTGGGTGGGGAGGCCTTAAGTCCCCACGGTATTGCGGTCTATGATGGGTTGCAGCTACCGGCGAAGGAGTTTGGTTCGATCCCAAACTGTCGTCGTGGTCGGGGTCCACCCGTGAGTGGGAATAATGGGACCGGCGAGGACCCAGGGTCGGGGCATGCAACAAAGGGTGGGTGTTCGAGGTAGCGGAGGAACATGATTGGCTAGACCTTATACCGGGCCTCACACCGAAGGAAGTGTGGACGGGAAAGCTGCCCGGTTGGCACCAAGGTTAAGATCTCTTATGGGTAAAGCAACACACCTCTGCGAGTGTAAAGAGCGTGACTGTCACTCCCTGTTCGGGATTGAGGAACTGCGAACGCGGCCGGAAAGGAGCTCCATGAAGTTCTAGTAAACCGGTGAAGGCTGACGGACATAGCTCTTTGAAATAAAAGCAATCCCTTGAAGAAATGTTTACCAAAACCTGCATTGGTATTAGACTTTCTGGTCTAATATCGTAGCTAGTGCATGAAACACCTCTTATCTATAATGAACTTGTTGAGTACGCTCGTACTCATACCACTCTTAAATCCCATGCTTAGATTGTCTGAATCATCTGGAGGAGGACTACAACAGCAATGATGGAGCCGAGATCATCGGCTACGAGGAACCGGACCTCTCGGGAGGAGTTGAAGGCGTAGACTATCTCATAGTCTACGGATCCGGGAGGCTTCCGGAGGAGAACAAGCCTAGGGACATCCGCTAGTAGTAGTAACCGAGCAGTCTAAACTCTTAGTATTTAGCTGCTCAATGAAATAAATGTTTAGTTTAATGAAACTATGGTATTGTAAGTTAAGTTGGGTTCGCCTCGAACCCAGGAGTATTCCTCTTAGGACCCAAGAGGAGCTCCAAGTTGACATGTGTATGATGGTTGTAATAATCAATGAATGAGTTATGGACCCTGCTATGTTCTGTTGTACTACTCTGAGGGATGTAATATTTGCGGAATGGTACTTCGTGAATGTTATATCAACGACTGGCATACTACAACATGCAGTGGTATGCAGGGTCACCACAAGTTGATATAAGTTGGCATGTGTGGCGCCTATGCCATGGGCGCCACACATTGACTTTTGCTAAACCATGAAAAAATCTACCAAATTCCAACAGTTTTGAACACAACATTGCACAGAACATGTAGGACAGAGCATAGTGGTTCAAATAACACATAAGGTTCGACGACATCAAGGTTCCAATTACAATAAGGTTCAACGACATGAAGGTTCGAGAAGATCAAGATTCACACAACATCATGGTTCGACAACATAAAGGTTCGACAACAAGAACATAGTCAAAGGGACATCACTGTGTGGCAAAGGCTCCCTCCCCCCTCGCCTTCTTCTTCTTAGATTCTTCAGCCAATTCTTCCTTCTCCCTTATGTCACGAGCCAACTGAACCTGTTGTGGGTATACTTCATGGGTGTACCATCGACAGTGCCTAGATCCGGCAAGCCCGGGTGGCCCACAGATGGTGATGAGGCATGTGGCCCATCGGGCGGCCCGATTGTCGTTGATCATGAAGGAAGAAGTCCAGCCCGGGATCGGTAAGCCGGATCCGTACCGACATTAGGAGTAACCCGGATCCATGGAGGCCCATGAGGAACCTGGATCCGGTACGACGTATATGGAAGGCGGATCCGTGACGTGCACGGCAAGATATTGTACCGTAGTTAGGCTATCCGTAATCCGGCTAGGACTCTCCATGTAAACCCTAGATCCGTGCGCCTTTATAAGCCGGATCCCGGGAGCCCTAGAGGCACAACCACAACTCATTGTAACAACGCGAAAGCGCCCGGATAATTCCGGACAAGCGGCAGTAGGCCCCTGTCATCGTGCGGGTGTTCCGAAGCCGGGTAACTCGCGTACCACCGTCCCGTGTGCACTCCGCCCTATGGCCCCTACTTCTTCTCCCCCTCGTGAGGATCCCTCCTCCGAGGTACCGTCGATTAGGCAACGACGGTTGGCGCCCACCGTGGGGCCTGCGGCGTCTGGAGGCCGGAACCGGGAGGGTTCCGCCATGGGAAGCTACGACGACACCATCGCTGTGGGGCGTGTCCTTTACGCCGGAAATATGCCGATCGTCCCTCCGGATGAGTGTTGGATTCCGGCTAAAACCGACCCCGTCAAGCTCTCCATCGTCCCGGTTGGCGGCATACACATCTTCATCGGGGAAACCGTCGATTCCGACGGAAACCCGCTGGTAAGTAGCGCTGACGCGACCGCCGCTGAGCAGGACGCAGTCGCGAAGATCCGATCTGAGACGCAGGAACTTCGTAGCGAAGATTCCACCTTAGATGTGAAAAAATCAAAACCCACCCAATCCGCCCCTGAGCAGGAAATAACGGTGGAAGACCAATGCGGATCCGCTCGGGTCTCCCGAGTGTTAGAGAAGCAAAGGTGTCACTTCGTACACTTCTTGGCCCATACCGCCGGAACCGCCCCTCATGAAGTCGGAGCTGGTCCCGAGCAGGTCGAGGCCCCGGAAAACAACGCTGCTCCGGATCAGCAAGAGGCCGTCGGAGAAAGCGAAACTCCGGCTGAAGAGTCGATTTTGGGAAATCTAAGCCCAATCTCCGGAGACACCCAGTCCATGGACACTGAAGAGTTCGATCGCAAGGTGAAGGAATATGGATACGGCGGCCAGCCTGAAGTTGATTCCGCCCGGCCAAAGCAGGTACTTGCAACTGTAGCGGCGCTCGGAGAAAACGGATCAGAAGAGGCAGGCACCCAATCCGACCCTCAGCCATCTCACCACGGATCTCCGATGTCGCGGGATCGGCCCCGTAGGGATTCTTCCTCGGAGAGCCTCCTGTCGCCTGAAGAGATGGTCGCACAAGCGAGCATGGATGCGGTTTATCGCTCGGATATTCTTAATAAACCCATCACTCCCGAAGACGTGGAAGCTTTAGAAGCTAAAAGAGTGGAACTGCTGGCCACAGCCAAGAAGTTTAAGGACACCGCAGCCGCCATGCTGGAGGAGAGGAAGCATGCCGCAGTTTTTGTGGAAGACTTCATCCAGCGTGAGCAGGAGGTGGACGAAGGACTGGCGAAGGTCAAGGAACTCCGAAAGCACTGGGAGGACAAGATCGTTGAAGCTGATCGGGAGGTAGAAAAGGTCCGTCGGGAGTTGATAGCTCCCCGCAGGATCACCTTCGCAACTCCAACGGAGCAGCAGTCGTTCGCAACCCCAAAGGACAATATGACGAAAGCTGCAGAGATCCTGAAGAAAAGTGACGAGGAGATTGACATCAACTACCTACGCACGCTCGTCGCTTCAGCGGTTAAACAGCAGAGCAAGGCAGACACTTCGCGCAAACTGGAATCTAACCCGGAGCATTGCGTCTCCACCGCGCGAAGGACGCCCACGACAATCGCCATCGAGATGATGAATCGCGAACCGGATCCTCGGAACGCGAAGGAAAGCCAGGGAACACCCAAATCCGATCCCCGTACCATCAAAGACGCCACCGTCAGATCCGAGAAAGGGAAAGGACGCAATGTACTCTGGACGAGACAAGTACCGCAACGCCTTTCCTCCGCCTAATGGTTACCCGCGTCCCCCTCGCCGCCGTAGTCCAGCCGGAAACACCGGGCCTCAGGGGCATGGTGGAATTGTTATCCGCGACAACGTGCTGCCCTCAAGAAACAGGAGCAGGGAGCGCACGCCGGAACCTCGCCGGCATCAAAACAACGATCGTGAGCCCGAGCCTAGGAGGAGCCGGAATGAGGAGCGCGACCCGGAACCCCGCCGGAGCCGGAACGACCAGGGCAGCCAGCGCCACGGCGAAGGCAGCCACAGGAGCCGGAGCCAGCACCGGGAGGGACGGGGAGAATCTGGAGGCGGAAGCAAGAGGTCAGATCGGCCCCCTCGCAGGTCTCCCTCACCACCACCTAGCGGTGGCGGCGGAGGTGGAGGCGGAGGCGGTGGCCGGAGATCTCGCTCTCGCTCACAATCCCCCCGTCACGGTTCGCGCGACGCGCGGGAACGCCTCAACGAATACAGAACCGACTACATCGGACCAAAGTGCTTTGGCAGGATGATTCGAGAGGAACCAAAGCCAAGGAGCTCCCTCAAGCTACCCGGAAACCTGAAGCATTATGATGGCACCGAAAGGCCGGATACCTGGGTTGAAGATTACTACAATGCAGTAACCTTTGCCGGAGGAACCCCTAATATCGCCTACCGCATGCTCCAGTTGTGCCTTGTAGGTCCAGCCCGGATCTGGCTCAGTGACCTCGAGAAAAACTCCATCTTTTGCTGGTTTGACCTGAAGACCGCTTTCGAGAAACACTTCGAGGGCACCTACAAAAGACCCGCCACGGCAAGCGACTTGCAAGCTTGTATCCGGAAGAAGGGAGAATCCTCAAGAAACTTCCTCACACGATGGTTGGCATGCAGGAATGAGTGCGAAAACGTCGACCACACCACCGCCATGTACGCCTTCATTGGTGGACTACGGAGAGGCGGATTGCCGAGGCATAAGCTCACATGTTTGGCTAACGCCAATAAACCGACTTTGGATGAGATGATCTCCATTGCCGGCGACCACACTGCCGCCGATGACGATGCAGGCGGTGATATCGCAGCTACAGCAATCCCCCTGCACCAACAAAAGAAGAACCGTGATAACGGCAACAATAGCGGCCATAAACGCAAAAACCCTGATGACCAGAAGAGCGTCGGATCCGACATGGTCGCCATGGCGTTCCAACGCGGAGGTTCAGGAGGCGGAAGAGGACGCGGCCGCGGAGGCGGAGCCGGCGGGGGTCGCAGCGATGGCACCGAGGTCACCGCCGGCGGATCCCGCGCCCCGCAAACCTACGAGGAATACGGAGACATGCCCTGCTCGGCCCACTTGGATCCGGCTACGGGGAAGTCCACTCACACCAACCGCAAGCGCAAGTGGGTCAACGACCTAAAGAACGACCCGGAGGCAGGATACAAGCGAGCCCGGAAGCACCGCCCACGCGGCAAAGGAGGCAAGGGCAAGAACAAGGACAAGGAGGAGGACAAGCTCCGAGGCAATGGACGAGGATGATAACTCGCCGGATCCCAAAGCCGGATCCGCAGGTAAATCCAACCCCTTCGAGAAAAAGAGCGTGGGGGCTTACCACACCTTCCTCGGAACCCCAACGATCCGCGCTACAAAGTCAGCCTACCCGGATCCCGAACGCCACGGTTCTCGCTGTGCCGCGGTATGTCGGGTGGTCGGAAGTTCCGTGCACATTTGACAGGGAGGATCATCCCGCCATTGTGCCAAAAGAATACTACGCCTTGGTTGTAAGTCCCCGCATAGACGGGTATGACTTCTCCAAGTGCCTCATGGATGGCGGAGCCGGCTTGAACATCATGTACTCGGAGACTCCGGAACGGATGAACCTCACCAAGGAACAGCTCAAACACAAGCAACACTGAGTTTCACGGCGTGGTTCCGGGTAAGAAGGCGAACTCCCTCGGCAGCATTACACTTCCCGTGGCTTTCGGCGATGTTCACAATTTCCGCGAAGAAAAGATCACGTTTGAAGTTGTGCCCTTCAAGAGCTCCTACCATGTCATCTTCGGCAGGCCCACCTACCACAAGTTCCACGCAAGAGCGTGCTATATCTACAACAAGCTCAAGATTCCGGGTCCTAATGGTATGATCACCATAACCGGAGACTACAAAAAGGCTCACGAGTGCGAGTTGGGCGAAGCCGCCTTCGCAGAGTCTGTCATATCCGGAGAAGAGCTGAAAGGCTACAGAGCCGCGGTGGATCCGACTGAGATGCAAACCACCAAGAAGCAGATCTCCGAACAGAAAAACTCCTTTAGGGCCGCGATAGAGACCAAGTTGTTTGTTAGACGTCTTGGCGAGAAGGCGCTACCTCTGTACAAGTTGCTGAAGAAAACAGACAAATTTGTCTGGGACGACGCAGCTGACGCAGCTCTTCGAGGGTTGAAGGAAATACTTACCTCCCCACCTATCTTAGCAGCTCCAGGAGAATCAGAGCCTATGCTCCTTTACCTGGCAGCCACAAACAGGGTCATCAGCCTCGTCATCGTGGTGGAACGTCAGGAAGAAGGTCACGAATATGGAGTCCAAAGGCCAGTTTATTATATCAGCGAGGTCCTTACGGAATCCAAACAGCGCTACCCTCACTTTCAAAAGCTCGCCTACGGAGTATTCCTGGGCAGCAGGAAGCTGAGACATTACTTCCAAGAACATCCAGTAACAGTCATGAGCAAAGCTCCGCCGTCGACGATTCTCAACAACGCCGACGCAACAGGACGCACAGACAAAATGGGGCATTGAATTATCCGCCTTCGATATCGGCTACAAAGCCGGAACTGCGGTTAAATCATAGGTCTTGGCGGATTTCGTTGCAGATTGGACGAAGCTCCGGATGCTAATTTGGAGCCGGAACCGAAAACATGGGTAATGCACTTCGATGGATCCAAGCAGCATCAAGGCTCGGGAGCCGGAGTCACCCCGAAGTCCCCTACCGGAGAAGAACTGCGATACGTTCGCAGATCCACTTCGAAGCTACAAACAACATGGCGGAATACGAGGCTCTACTACACGGATCGCGCATCGCTAAGGAAATAGGGATCAAGCACATCATCCGTTGCGGAGATTCCGACCTGGTGGCACGACAAGTAGCCGGAACCCGGAACGCCGTGAAATTCCGTCATGGCGGCTTACAGAGACGAAGTTGACGAGATCGCCAAGTGCTTTCTAGGATACGAAGTCAAGTATGTCCGGAGAGATGACAATACAGCGGCAGATATGCTATCCAAGCTCGGATCCGGCAGAAAACCAATTCCGCCTGGAATCTTCCTGGAGCATCTTCGGATACCCTCGGTGAAGGGCGCTAACCCGGAAAACCCAGAGGTGGCAGTGTCTCCGGCCAGAGAGGTGCTGGCTACCATTCCGGCTTGGACACAGCCTTTCCTGGACTACCTCATCGATCAGAAGTTGCCGGAGGACGAGGTCCTCGCGCGCCAGATCATCAGACGAGCAAGATCCTACACAATTGTTGATGGACAGCTCTACAAACGAAGCGCAACAGGGGTGTTTCTCAAATGCGTCTCCAATCAAGATGGCATTGAAATCCTCAGAGAGATCCACGCAGGGGATTGCGGGCACCATGCCGCCCCAGGTCACTTGTTGCAAAAGCTTTTCGGCTAGGCTTTTATTGGCTTACAGCTAAAGAAGATGCTGACAAGATAGTCAAGACCTGCCGAGGTTGTCAGTACTACGCTACTCAACCAAACGCTCCAGCCCAAGAGCTGAAGACCATACCTATCACCTGGCCATTTGCGGTCTGGGGGCTTGATATGGTTGGTAAGTTAAAAAGATCATCTCCTGGAGGTTTTGAATACCTATTGGTCGCTGTTGACAAATTCAGCAAGTGGATCGAGGCAAAGCCAGTGAGAAAAGCCGACGGTGCCACAGCACTAAAATTTGTCTGCAGCCTCGTGATGAGATTCGGCATCCCACACAGCATAATCACAGATAATGGCACAAACTTCGCTCAGGGAGAATTGAAGGATTATTGCGAAACAATGGGAATTCGATTGGACCTCGCATCTGTGGCTCACCCACAATCCAATGGTCAAGTTGAAAGGGCAAACGGTCTAATATTATCAGGAATCAAGCCACGCATCGAGGAACCGCTGCGACGAGCAGCAGGAGCCTGGGCTGATGAGTTGGACGCTGTCTTGTGGAGTTTACGAACTACCCCTAACAGGTCAACAGGGTTCACCCCATTCTTCCTGGTATACGGATCCGAAGCCGTGATTCCCTCCGACATCATCCACGATTCGCCGCGAGTTTCCGCCTATAATGAAGAAACAGCTGACGAGGCCAGACAGCTATCTGTGGACCTGATCGAGGAAGCTCGGAACCTAGCTGATCAGCGCTCCGCCATCTACCAGCAGAAGCTCCGACGCTATCACAGTCGTCGAGTTCGGAAACGCTCCTTCATGGCAGGAGACCTGGTCCTCCGCCTTCGACAGGTGAAAGACCATAAGCTGCAATCTCCATGGGAAGGACCCTTCGTCGTTAGCAAAGTGCTTCATAACGGGTCGTACAACCTTGTTGATTTCCGCGAGCCGAGGGATAGACCCGCTAACTGGCGCCGGAAACGCAAGCGTGAGGATCCGGATGACATCTACGATGAAACAGATCGCCCTTGGAATATCGCACAGCTACGTCCTTTTTACACTTAGCATATTTCTTCCGAGTTACAAACTCTGTAATAGTTATACATGATCAATGAAATAAAGCTTATGGTTCACTCTTTGAGTCTTTTACCTCCTTTACTTGTTCATTTTTAGATCGTGTATGTTTTCCGACTAAAACCGCGAGCTGGATTTTTCCGCCTAGGCGTGTATAAAAGTTGTGATTTTCAAAAATCGTCCTTTAGGACGTAAGCTTAAGTTTTCCGATTAAGTTGTTGTCCGTTGCGAACTCGTGGATTCCTAGTAGCGATTTCCGGCACCTATGCTTGGGGGCTTGTTTCCGCGGTTATTGACGGATTGCCATTGGGCTTCGTCGCCGGCGCGAGCGTTTCCGGCTAAGGTCTTCCGGCTCGCGGAAGGTCAAGCGGGCAAGCCGGAAAACAACGAAGTCAGCACTTGCTTTCCGACATAAAACGAAACATGCACATAACATTAACGGATAGCAGGATAAGTGTTTCCGCCCCATGCATAATCGTTTTGTTCCTAGCTACTTAAGAATTTAAATCTTATTACAAACCCACTCTGGGGCCAAAATGATGCAACTTGTTTCATTGTTTAAAACAGGAACTCTATTCGGAGTCCTCCTCTTCAGATTGCTGGTAGGTGGAGCCGTCGTCGCTGTCACCAGATCCGGCTTCGGAGTCGTCGCCAGAGTTTCCTCCGGAATGCTCGCTGCTTGACCCGGATCCTTCCCCGTAATACTCCGGCTCACCCGCTTCTTCCTCTGCATCGGAAAATCCTTCGGGCAGATCATGCTTGTTATACCAGAACGAGTGATCCACTCGCCTGACAAACAGCTGCTCGTAGCCTTCGGTTTCCGCGAGGAGGGCGCCCATGTCGGAATCCCCAGGGGCTCCGCGTGCAACATCCGCCGAGGTTGAGAGAGGGGAAGTGAGCCTTGCAGGTGGCCAAGACTAGGGAGGCGGCTCCGCGTGCTGAAGACTTTTTCCAGTCCTTGATGAAGTCCGGCACCTGTCGCATAAGTTTGGTCATCGTATCGATGACTGTGGTTTTGGCCTTTTTCAGAGACAGAGCCGTGGCGATTCCGCGGCAGGCTTCAAATAGCGCGTCAATTGAACTCCGCGCTTCATCGTATGCCTCCGTCCTCTTAAGGTTTGACTCTTTTGACCATTCAAAGCCAAGGCTTGCTGTGGAAGAAAGAGGTTCAGTTCCGTTAGAGAGAAAACATACAAGATGGTCGGAGCAACGACACGGAAAAATGCTTACGGAAGATAAGATTGTCAATGGCCTCCGCCTCCTCCTCCAGAACTCTGTTCTTGGATATCACGGAGAGCACGCGGCCTTGGCTTTTCTCCAGTTTGTCAATCAGCTCCGCCTTGTCGCGGGCATGCTTCTCGGAGAGCTCTTTCCTCGCCTCAGTCTCCTTACTAGAGGATTCTTGAATGAAGGTTTTGAGGGACTCGTTCTCCGCCTCAAGCACCTTGACTTTGGCGGAAAGCTCATCGAACGAGGAGTGCTTGGCAGTTTCTTCTGAAGGCAGAAAGTTGCACATATTATGCATCCTGAACAACTATGACAGCACAAAAAGTGAAGACCCGGATCTCGTACCTTTAAGGCGGGTCTCAAGCAGCTGGATAGCCTTTTGGCTGTTTTCCGCATTCTGGCGCAGCCCCTCGATCTCCGTGATTTTCTCTAGCACGTGAATGCGCAGATCTTCGTGCAATTTCCGCGTGGTCTGCGAAGCAGCAGGGAGTTAGCCGGATATTTAAAATCTTGGGGCTAGCGAGGAATTCAGTCTTTGAGGTATAAAATTTTTAAATTTCCGTCTAAAATACATTCTGGGAAAGCATCGGATAATACATGTTACACGGAACTATATCACCCAATGCTTGGGGGCTAGTATTACCTGCCGCACTTCCTTGTGCTTGGCGAAAAATTCCTTCGAGCTGTCCTCCGGCTCGGCAAGATAACCCACCTCCTCGTCCGGTTTTCCCCATACCTTGTTCAGCATGGCGGAAACTTCCGCGTGACGTTGTGCAAGGGTAAGCTTTTGGAGGGACGGAGTTGGTTGGAGGCTGACTCGGGTCGCGTTGGTAACTTGGAGGAGCTTAGCCTTTTGCTCCTGTTCTTCTCCGATGGGCCCCGCGAAGCGGAGCTTGGCTGATCTGGCGGAGGAATGGGTGAGGAGGTCCCCTTGGCGGAGTCGCCATGATGAGCGGGATCTTCAGGAAGGTCATCAATGTCGATGATATCCTTTGGATCCGGCTTGGAGGCGGAGGAAGCCTTGGGCGGAACTTCAACCTCAGGAGTAATAGGAAAAGAAGCCGGAGATGGCCTGGCTCTCTTCTTGAGGACCCTTGGGGCCTTGGGGGGCTGGCTTCCGGAGCTTCAGGAAAAACATAGAAGTATAAGAGCGAGCGTTAAACCAGAACTTGGGTCTCGGAAGTAGATGCTTACCCGGAAGGCTTGAAGAAATGCTGGATGGCAGGCTGCCCCTTGTTGCTGGTATTAATCAGCGAGAGGCGCTTCTTTTCCGCCTCCAATTTCCGGGTAGCCGCAATGCTGAGCACTTCGCGGGCGCGTTTCGCATGGGGGCTGGAAGGAGCCGGCTTCTTCCTCTTAGCGGGGCGGGAAGCCTCGGGAGCTTCCGCCTCCGATGCGGCTTCCGGATCCGCGTTACCGGTGGATGGGACTCGGAGGAGAGTTCCGAGTTCATTTTCCTCAAGCGCCTCGAGCTAATGCAAAATTAAACACCTAGATAAAAAAGTTTGAAGAAAAACAATAAACCAAAGTCAAGACGACGTACCGCGGTTCCGGATCCATCCGTGTGGATGTCTTTGTTGCATACGTGAACATGGAGTTCACGCGGGACCTTGATGAGGACCCGGATCCTCTTGTCGATGGCGTCGGCGGAGAGATTGTCTTTGGTGGCGCGCATTGGATCATCGCGCCCTGTGTATTCAAACATCAGGCGGTCCCTTTGTTGGAGCGGTCCGGATCCGCTTAGTAAACCGAGGAAAGGGTTAAGTCCTTCCCCGTCAGCCCCTCCTCCGTGAGCTTGCGGATCCGCCCGACGGCGCGGGTCACTTGAGGCGAGTCGGAGAAGTGGGGGCAGTGCGTCCATGACGGAAGCTCGGTGGCGGGGCAGTTCTTAAAAGGCGGAAGTTTCTTTTCACTCGCGGGGTCGGAGACGTCCTTCAGATAGAAGAAACCCCCGGACCAGTACCTTGCGGATTCGTGGCGGTCGGTGGGGGGGTAGACGCGGCCCGGGCGGATCATAAAGGTGATGGATCCGCATGTAGCGAGTTCGGCGGATTGCCGGATCCTCTCCTTCTTGACAGAGAAAAAGTATTGGAACAGAGAGATCTCGGGGTTACCCGGAGATGGCCTTCGCGAAGGTGACGTGGTTGCTGATGGCAAGCACGCTGTTTGGAGATATGTTGTGGGGTTGGAGTCCATACGTCTTCGAATCTCCGGGAAGAAGTCCGAAGGCGGAAATGAAAATCCGCGCTCCACCGGCGCCTTCGTCGGCACCATCTCGTCGTCCCTCGGAGCCGGAGCTAGTTCATTTGGAACCGACCTCCAGCTTCCGGGTTGCGTAAAGCCCTCCGACTCGAGGTTCTTCAACTCCATCTCGGTGGTGGTACGGGGCCACCATTTTCCTTTAGCTTCGGAATCTCGCTTCCGAGCTTTCGACTTCTTTGTGACCTCTTCCGCCCGGTGCTCCGTTTGACCCGCCCGGAGGCTTTTTCCGGGTGAGCGAGAGGTCCCCTCGGCCTCTTTGCCGGAATCCTTTGAAGGATCCAGCCTGGACTGGAACGAAGGGAGGAGGGGCGGAGGAGATTGGGGTCGCCATGATTGGTTCCGAGGTCGGAGGCGGAGTCGTTGAAGACATCTGAAGAAAAAGGGTTTGGCGGAAACTTACTTTAGTCGGATCCCACATCGTCTTCCCCAAGTTCACCCCTACCGACTACGGCGCGAAAGTGAAGCTCGAAGACTTACTGTAATGGCGTATGCGGTGGTCGGAGTCGCCGGCGACGAGTTTTCCGCGCGGTGGCTCGCCGGAGTTAAGAACACGAAGAACACTGCGGTGGTGGACTCGCTCCGGTGATGCTCCAGCGACTATTCCGGCAGGTTCCGGCACGGCGGAGGAAGAGCTCATGGGCGGCGCTCGGCAGAGAGGTGAGAAGGGGGGTGAATGAGGGTAAGGGCCTCGACGGCGGATATTTATAGGCTGAGGGGATAAGATTCGTGCTCTGCATCCTGTGGTCGGAACGCAAGCGTCGCACCGTTGGATGCGCGACACGTGTCCCAAACCCTAACAGTAAAAATGGCTAGAGATAAGTTACCGCAGAAATCGCGCGAAAATGGCGCCAGAATTGGCGGAACCGTTTGAGTCTTTTAAGATTCCGGGTAATTGCGTGAGGATAAGTTAGTTCTCATTCGCGAGCAGGGAGTAACCCGGAAATGTTCTTTGGAATGTCGATGGATGAAGTCCCGCAGGATGGGAGCATTTTCCGACTAATAGTTGGGGAAAGAAGAAAATGCGAAGTTGGAGCTCTTCAAGTTTCTCCGCGTTACCAACGTTTGCCGGAGATCGTGATGAACCAGCAAGGCGGAAACTGCAGGTGAAACTCGGAGAACTCTGGGGGCTACTGTTGTGGGTATACTTCATGGGTGTACCATCGACAGTGCCTTGATCCGGCAAGCCCGGGTGGCCCACGAGATGGTGATGAGGCATGTGGCCCATCGGGCGGCCCGATTGTCGTTGATCATGAAGGAAGAAGTCCAGCCCGGGATCGGTAAGCCGGATCCGTACCGACATTAGGAGTAACCCGGATCCATGGAGGCCCATGAGGAACCCGGATCCAGTACGACGTATATGGAAGGCGGATCCGTGACGTGCACGGCAAGATATTGTACTGTAGTTAGGCTATCTGTAATCCGGCTAGGACTCTCCATGTAAACCCTAGATCCGTGCGCCTTTATAAGCCGGATCCCGGGAGCCCTAGAGGCACAACCACAACTCATTGTAACAACGCGAAAGCGCCCGGATAATTCCGGACAAGCAGCAGTAGGCCCTGTCATCGTGCAGGTGTTCCGAAGCTGGGTAACTCGCGTACCACCGTCCCGTGTGCACTCCGCCCTATGGCCCCTACTTCTTCTCCCCCTCGTGAGGATCCCTCCTCCGAGGTACCGTCGATTAGGCAACGACAGAACCACCGAGTCGAAGAAATGGTGGCGCTCCACCGTCTTTGCAGCTTCCGCTTGAGCTCTTTCCTCCTTGATGCGCTCAACCTCCCTAGCCACCTCCTCTAGGTGCATCCTATTGGCCCTCTCCCTCGCTATTTGAGCAAGTTAGAATTTTTCCCTCTATAGACGGTCCGTTCGGCCTTGATCTTCTCATTCCTCTTCTTCTTGCGCCATATGTATTGCTGATACTCCCTTTGCATACGGGCACGCTCGGCCATCTTATTGTCTTCCTCCTCCTTCTTCTTCCTCTCAAGTTCTTCCTTGTCCCTCTTCCGCACCGTCCTCACAGCCTCCTCCCAAACGGACTCGTCCTTCGCATTGCCCTCCCACACCCCCTTCCCCTTGGTGGGTTAAGTTGCCATACTTGAAAACAAAATTGAAAAACCAAAGTTAGCCACGGAATAGGAAAACAGAAAGTACAATACAATTAATATATTGGAGACACATACAGATAAGGCCCTGCTAGGTATCCTAGCATACTAGTACCCCGACGTCCACCATGGCGACCTCTAATAAGCCCTACATGAATCCTTGGTTGCCTTGGAGCTTGTCGCCATTGTGATTGATGGCTTGGGGCTTGTTGCCTTGGAGCTTGTTGCGAACGAGCTTGTTGCCTTGGAGCTTGTTGTCTTGAAGCTTATTACCGTGGGGTTTGTTGGCTTGGAGCTTGTTGGATTGGAGTTTGTTGGCTTGGGGTTTGTTGACTTGGAGGTTGGTTTGAAGCTTGTTGGCTACTTGACGCTTGGCTTGTGCTAGCATCATTGCCCTTTGATTTTTTGCCGGATGTACATTTCTTTTTATTGTGCCACTTAATATTGCATGATCCACAATTAGTTGGCTCGCGAGCCTCTTGGAATAACTTGTTTCCCGAATGACCCCATCTATCCATATCTCTCGTGATACCTCTTTGTCTTTCTTCTTCCATGTTTCACAACCTTCCATTTCTGATCTGGCCAAACTTGCACTCCATGATACTCCGGCCATTGTGATTGGTCCAAGTAGGGAGAAAACCTTGGAGCCCATATCCTCTTTGTTCTTCGATGGAGAACTCGGCCTCCCGAACGGTGAGCGGGTTATTGTAGTCGACGTCCCTCCCGTGGCAATGGGAGATTGGGTGGCTTCTTCTTGGCTCATGGGTGGTGAACTCCTCTCTTGAACGGGGGAGGAGGGCCGGTTAAGGTCAAACTCGATACGAGCATCACCCCGTCTTGGTTGCAAACAACTCCAAAGCCTTGTCTTGTGACCCGGCCATCGTCTCCTGGTAAACGGACCAACGTTTCTTGAAGTTGATACGCATTGTCTTTCAACGGGTGTGCATTCCAAACCCCACATTATGTCTTCCCTCTAGCTCAACACCATCATTTGGCTCATTCCAATTCAACTCAACCCTCACTTGTGCTACCACCTCCGCAAAGCTAGGGCTAAGGTCAAACACCAAGTCAACCTCTTCCGGGTCCGGCTCTATGTTTCCCTTCAAGAAAGCATCCTTGTCCACATGATGAATATGAACAATTCTTTCCATCCCCCTAGCATAATGGGAAAAACACATACACACATGTGTTCATTAGTTACCATAATCATCGTAATCTACCCATACAAACTAGCACACTACCATTTCTCCTACTTCAACAACCCTAACATCCAACCAAATCCACATCCACCCTCAAATCAACCAAATCCACATCAAGGGTTTCACATGTAGATTCAACCAAATACACAAAATCAATAGATGAAAAGGAGGGGAACGGAGGCGATTACCTCAAGGAACGGGTTGGGAACAATCTACACGGGCAGATATGACGATATCCAAAAGATTTGAGTAGGGATTTGAGGGGGGAGAGAGAGAGAACCGAGCGCCTTCTTGAGGGAAGAAGAAACATAGAGAGGAGAATGGCTGGGTCAGGTTGGGGTGGGCTCGCGCGGCCACACATAAGTGGATGTGTGGCGCCCTTGCCACGGGCGCCACACTTTCAAAGTGTGGCGCCGATGTGGGCGGCGCCACACATCCTGCCACGTCAGTTTCGAGCACACCTCAGCGTCGAGGGCGCCACGTCGGATGGGAGTGTGGCGCCGGTCGCACGGGCGCCACTCGGCCAGGTGTGGCGCCCATGGGAGGGGCGCCACACAAAAGGGTTAGACGAGTGAAATAGTTTACCCGGAGGGTCAGTCTGTGATATAGTTTCAGAAAAGGGTTATTTTTGTGTAAATCGCCACTTTTAAATTGTATGGCGAAATTACAATTCGTTTTCACTTCTAAAATCCCCACGATGAGAGCTTCGAAAGTAGACCACATTTTCATATGTTTCGACCAAATTTTTAACAAGCAACTTTGATGCGCGACTGAGAAACTGTGTTGTGCAGCAAAATAATTTTGGTGTGCGACAAAGCAACTTTGATGTGCAACGAACATGTACACTTTTTGGTACACGAAGGCACAACTTTGGTGCCCGACAACAATTTTGGTGTCCATCGAAGCAATTTCAATGTGTGACAAAGAAACTTAAGTGCCCTGCAGAGCAACTTTGCTACCTAGTGACGTAGTTTTCGAACCCTGCAGAGCAACTTTGGCGCCTGGCCGAGCAATTTTAGTGTCCTGCTGAGCAACTTTGGTACTCGACAGAGCAAATTTGGTTTGTGACGGCCCAATTTTGGCGTCCAGCGAAGCAACTTTGGTGCCCACCGAATAAATTTTGATGGCTGGCTGAGCAACTTTAGCGTTCAGCGATGCAACTTTCGTTGTGAATGTAGATTTAAGCTATGTAGCAAAGTTTCTCGCCCCGCACTAAAGTTGCGCCGTCTCGCATTATAGTTTCTTTATCGCACATAGAAGTTGCTTTAGAAAAAATTCACCAAAATATACAGAATTGAGATCTAGTTTTGAAGAGCTCACCGCAAGAAATTCAAAGGTGAAAGCGGATCCTAATTTTGATATCTAGTGAAAAAGTTATATGATTTTGAACATCTAAAAAGAAAAATTAATCCTTACGGGATAAGATCCACGGAATCTTTTTTTTATCTTTTATATGTCAGGGACACTAACTTTCCTTATTTAGGGGTGTGCCAGGATTAACGAACGAGCACGCGAGTGCTCGCTAGACGTGCCCCTAATGCCCCTAAAAAATACAACTACTCGTTTATGGTACTCGGAGTCTATGGTTTGGTCGCCTACACGTTTATCGTGCCACCGGTTCCTAATGATAACCATTATATATTACTTCGTCAAATTTTGACAATGACTGTGTATGCCTAATGTGACGGTCAAAATTTTGATGCGCTACCTGTGACACATGTTGTGGCAAATCAAGTGTATGCGACGAAGTTTGGCCAAAAACCATAATCTCTTTGTTCCATAACAAGTGTCATGATTTTAGTTTAAATTAGCTTGAATTTGAATTGGAGTATTATTGTGGATTTATGCTTAAAAACTATTATTATGGATTGGAGGGAATATATGATTTGACATCAAAAGATGTTCTCTAGATCGAAAACATTGATCTGAAATGCATATTACATGTGATATTTTCTTAACCAATAAAGGTATTATACTTACGATTAAACTTCCTAGTACAAAAATTTGTTACGGTCAGAGGTGGAGAGCTGTGGAGACATCACGGGCCTAAAATCACAGGGACAAACTGATTTGCAAGAGAATCCTCTAGCTACAGCCTGTAAGGCAACTATGTAAACATTATTCCATAGGTGTAGCATTTCTCTTTTTTAACCTATAAGCAGAAATCCACTTTAGCCTGCGGGGCCAGATGATTCTATTGTTGAAAAACATATCTGGAAATATTAAAAGAATTATCGGTGTAAGTCTACATATTATGTGTATGCATGTAAAATTTCATGGAAAATGATATTTTTGACCTATGCAAAAGACATTTTTTTGGTGCTACAAAATAACTTTTCAGAGACATTTTTTTGTCTACCACGCTACATTTTTTTTCCACAACTTCATTCGATTGCTTTTTCGGGAGGAGCTACTCGATCGTATATTGGTTTATTCGGTCAACTTAACTTACTCAATTTCGAGCTCTTTCCTGTGAGCGGAACTAGAAGTACAAATTGTTGTGGATAGGGATCTTGTAAAAACATCTTTTTAAGGAATGAGCCAGAGCCGGCTATTTCTCAAGAACTGGAGGTCTAATCCCCCCTTGTTCCTCAGTAGCTTAGTGGTAGAGCGCTCAACTGTTTACTGACTGGTCGTAGGTTCAAATCCTACTTCAGGAGACTTGGTTCATCCTTTTTTTTTAGGGACATGTAAGACACACAAATATGTACGTTTTCGAGATATTTTAAAATATCCTAGCCATTTTTAAATACAGTTTCTGTAATATTAGCATCTACTCCCATGAGCCAAAATGACCCATCAGGAGTTTATTCTTTTTTTTTTCCTTCTGAATGGAAGCATCTAGTTTGTCTTTGTACTATTAACAAAGACATTAGAGGCAGCTCTTAAGGAAAATGATCAAAATCAACCGGCCTAGGGAGAACAATTCCTCCTCCTGTGGTATCTCATATCTCATCCTACAACATCATCATCATCTCTCTCTTTCCTCCAGCAGTGGCTCCTCCCATCCCAAATCCTTCCTCCTTCATGTATATCTGCAGCTCCATGAATTCTTCACGGTTGATCTTGAGTATATGCTTGGAACTCCGATTGTGTTGGAACGACATGGAATGTGTTAATAGGCGCTCCCAATTCGGCTACAACACAGCTCCAGCAAGGAGGTTTCGTGGCCCAATATATCCATGAGTTCAGACCTCCATTTTTTTCATGGTGAGAGGACAGTGAAAAATCGAGATTTGCATATGTTGCACATGATGCTCCAACACGCTACAAACACGCAAGTTGTTTGTTGTGTACACACTCGGCTTGTTGCAATGATTACAGGGGTACTTGTCCAGACGATGTTTTTCATGTTTCAAATGCGTACTCTCTGTTGATTGCATTATTCACATATGTTACATACTCTATCCGTTCTTATCGCCGACGATGTTGGGAAGGAATGCTAGATCCACTACTGATAAACCTTCAACCCTACTTTAGAGCTGCCATCTTCTAGCTTGTTCACTCACCAAGACAAACATGCTCCACCATTCATATTATAAATAGCAATAATGCTCACCTCCCCCCCCCCCCTTTTTTTCTGCTGAAATACTACCAATCTATTCAGAATCCTCAACAATAGTATAATGAAACAAAAAAGTAATAAAAAATACAAAAAGATCTTTAGACCACCTAGCAACGACTACAAGCACTTGAACGAGTCGAAGGCTCGCCGCCGTCCTTGCCACTCCCTCATTGGAGTGAGGAAAATATTCTAGTAGTAGAGCTTGTTATAGTAGACATAGGAGAAGTCGTTGTGGTAACGCTCTAGAGGACCAACACACAAGAGAAGCACCCATCGCTGATGAAGAGAGGCATAGATCAGAAAAAAACACGACCACGTCCAGCGAGATCTGCCGGAGACAAACCTCCACGGGCCCTTCGGCAACACAAAGACGCATCACCGCAGCGGAGGCTAGATGGGGATGACTTTAGACCATCTCCAGGTAGTCGCCACCGCCACACTTTTCTGAGCAGAACTTAAAGACGAAGGATAATAGAACAACAACGTTCGGATGAGCAATAGTAATGGATCAACAAACTATTAAGGCTAGTAGAAGGCATTCTTGGATGGCCATGTCCCGACGGTTTTTGAACTGGCCTCCGTTGAACCCTCCGCTCACGGAAGGTTCCTTAGGTACACGACGAGGGCCTTGTTCTATGCCCTATGACGAGGCGACCGTTTGCCGGACTTAGACCTGCCATCAACATGCTGCATTAGGCTAATGTAAGCCATGTCCAGGATCGTGACATCAAAGGGGCATCGATATCCCCCATGGCGATACACCTTATATGGGTTCCATCATTCAGCTGCATCAGGACTTCCTCGTAGTGCTCATCCTCTTCATCGCCACTCAGTACAATGTCATCAGAGTCAACCTAGATGTGATATGGAACATATGTTATATGTATGCAAAGCAAAAAAACAAATTAATTCAATAACCCAAAAACAACAATCTTAATTATATGCATGAATTCATGTTTGGAGTATACAACCAAATGACACATGAATAGAGAATATCAGTACAAGTTAAAATATAAAAATCTTATATCTTATATTTACTAATTGGAAACTCCCCACAAACCACCAAGTTAATCCTAGAGATTAGCGATTAATGTCCGTTAGATCGACTAATGATACATCTCCTTCCGTTTGATGACGTGTGGCTTACACGCACATGAGCCCAGACTCTATTCCTGTCCACTTCCCTAGAGATAAAACCTAATCATTGGCTCCTCCACTCATGTGTATCTAATCTGGTCGTCGCTGTCGTGCGTCGTGAAGTGCCTTCACTAGTAGTACATTGGCACCCTCCGCTCACGGAAGGTTCCTTAGGTACATGGCGAGGTCCTTGTTCTATGCCCTATGACGAGGCGACTGTTTGCCAGACTTAGACCTGCCATCAACATGCTGCATTAGGCTAATGTAAGCCATGACCAGGATCGTGACATCAAAGGGGCATCGATATCCCCCATGGCGATACACCTTATATGGGTTCCATTATTCAGCTGCATCGGGACTTCCTCGTAGTGCTCATCCTCTTCATCACCACTCAATACAGTGTCATCAGAGTTAACCTAGAGTGATATGGAACATATGTTATATGTATGCAAAGCAAAAAGAAATTAATTCAACAACCCAAAAACAACAATCTTAATTATATGCATGCATCCATGTTTGGAGTATACAACCAAATGACACATGAATAGAGAATATCAGTACAAGTTAAAATATAAAAATCTTATATCTTATATTTACTAATTGGAGACTCTCCACAAGCCACCACGTTAATCTAGAAATTAGCTATTAATGTCCGTTAGATCTACTAATGATACATCTCCTTCCGTTGGATGACATGTGGCTTAGGGCATCTCCGGTGGCGCGACGCAAACGGACGTTGAGCGACCGTTTGCGTCCATCAGGCCGAAAAATGCGTCTGGTACCACCTCCAGCGGGACGACGCAAAGTGACCGGGCCGTCTGCGGCGAGGCAAACCTCTGGCCCAAATATGCGTCAGGTTTGCGTCTCCGCGGATGCCGCACAATCAAAGTGTCCGCGTTCGGTGCATCCGGGTCCAGTTGGCAGTGACTAGGTAAGCAAAATATTTTTTCATTACTATTGATTGGTCAAAAGGGAGATGGTTAGTCGAGTTAACCTAAAACTCCAACGGACGTACCTACTCGCCGTCACGCGGCCTACCACGGCCTCGGCTACTCACAGTCGCGCGGCCTACTACTGGCCGCCGGAGGGGCCGGCGCCGTCATCGAAGCGCGAGCACTTCGCGCACTCCGCCCGTCGCGCACGCCGCAGATTTGTCACCTCGTCCCACCTACGGCGTTCAAGGACCTCAGCCAGAGTGGAGTCCCACTGGATTCTCCTGGCCATAGAGCTGGTCTCCGCCTCCGCCGCCGCCGCCTGGGCCGATGTCGCCTCCACCTCCGCCACCGCCGCCTGGGCCACCGCCTCCGCCGCCACCGCTGCCTCAGTCGCCTGGGCCGCCGCCTGCAACCCCGCCAGCTGGGCGTGGAAGCGGGCCCTGTCCCTAGCCCCCTCCGCCACCGCTTCGTCCCGGGCGGCGATGGCGCCCGCCAGCTCCAGGTTCTCATGCCCGACTCGCGCGGGAGAAGGGCCCCTCCGCTGGAGCGAGTCCAGGTCGGAGCACATGTACTCCCGAGCCATGGCGACCGCATAGTTGTGGGCTTCCTCCTCCGCCAACCAAGCCAGATGGCGCAGGGCGTCCCCAGCCAGGGTCTCGAAGGAGGCGACCGGAACGAACTGGTCGTCGTCGCACTCGAAGCGCCCGGGTACGGGGGCGTCATCGTCGGCGATGTTGTGGATGACAGCGTCCGCTGGTGGGGCCGCTAGAGGGGCCGCATCGCCGCTCGCGCCTCCGCGAGCGCCGCCCTGGCGTCGGTGAGCTCGGCCCTGGCGTCGGCGATTTCTGCCCTGGTCGCCGCGAGGCGCCCTTCCGCGCGCTCTTCAGCCGCCGCCTCCGCCGCCGCCTCCTCCAGGTCCAACTGCTTGGCCTGAACGCCGGCAGCGACTAGCTCCTCGTCCTCCTCCGGGTGGACGTGGCGGTACATCTAAACTACCTGTTCCCAACTAAGGTTGTATTCGGCCATGGATGGATGCTAGGGTTTAGCTTGAGGTGTGCCCGTCACCCCCACCGGTGTCCAGCATATATAGCCACGGCAGGGCGGGAAACGGCATTGCCGCGCAGGGCGTTTCCCGCGCGTGTGAAACGCCGGCAAAACTTGCGAATGTATTGGGCACACGCGGGAACGACCGTCGTCGCGCGGGAACAGATAATCCCCGGCGGCAGTCCTCGACGGGACGTAAAATTCCATTAACGACCTTGACGTTGTCTCCGCTAAAAAAATGCGTCCGCACCGCTGGAGGTACCCCCTGATGGGACTCGTAGCATAGAAAACAAAAAAATTCCTACCGCAAGAACGAAACCAAGCCAAGATGCAATCTAGAAGATGGGAGCAACGAGAAGATCATGAGACTAACCCTCGAAGATTCCCAAAGCCTACGAGATTAGATCTCGTTGTTGCAGAAGATGATCACTTGCCGCTTTCAAAAGCGCGTAGAAGATCTTGACGGTGCCACAGTCGGACAGCACCTCGTACTCGGTCACACGTTCGATGTTGATGACGACGTCCTTCTCCCCGTTCCAGCGGGCAGAGGAAGTAGTAGATCCTCCTCGGAATCCCGACAGCACGACGGCGTGGTGGCGGTGGCGGTGGAGATCTCCGGCAGGGCTTCGCCTAAGCTATGCGGGAGAGGTGGGAGGAGGGAGGCTGCTAGGGTTTGGGAGAGGGGGCGCCGGCCTGGGTGCTTTGAGGGGTGCATCCAAGGTGGTATTGGTGTGGCCGGCCCCCTCCCTCTCCCCCTCATTATATAGGTGGAACACCAAGGGTTTGCCCCAAGTCTTCGAATAAGACCCCAATTCAAAAACTGCCATAAGGACGAAACCTAGAGGGACAAGGACTCTCCCCTTTCCCTTTGGTGGGGTGGCCGGCCTCCTTAGGTGGAGTCCACCTGGGACTCCTCCTCCCTTTGGCTAGCCGGCCAAGGTTGGTGGAGTCCCTCCGCCTTCCATGGTGATTTCTTCCGGACTTTTCTAGAACCTTCTAGAACCTTCCATAAATACACCGGATCATTTTCAAACATAGAAAATGACTTCCTATATATGAATCTTATTCTCCAGACCATTCCGGACCTCCTCGTGATGTCCTGGATCCCATCCGAGACTCCGAACAAAACTTCGAACTCCATTCCATATTCCATATCTACTTAAAACGACATCAAACCTTAAGTGTGTCACCCTACTGTGGGGACCCCGGACTAGCTGTCCAAAATCCCTGTTATGTATACAGTTCACGATCCCATGATCAGTGCGTCATGAACACATCACCGAACTGATATCAAATTACACCATCCATTACAAAGCGGAATAAGAAAATTACAACATGGTCACATGACCCATACTTACATAATAGCCTCGGAGGGCCTAACTAAACATCAGAGTAGCATCATCACTTCAGCGAGCGCGAGTACCCAAGTCATCCGCCATAACCCTACGAGCAAGCGGCTGGGAAGACGTTCCTAGCTCGCATAGACGTCGTCAACTCCTTCTTCATCGGTCGAACTCCTTCAAGTCTGGCCAAGTAAATAGCCAGGGACAAAGCCGTGAGTACATTGGAATTGTACTCGCAAACCATCAAGAAAGGTGCTAACAAAGCTAACTAAAAGAGACAAGAGAAGAAGGATAGTTCCTCTTGTGGATATAGCATGTGAAAGAGAATCAGTTTCTCTTGTGGATATAGCATCCCAACATCGCAGTTGAAGGGGACACTAAGAGGGTTCTATGACATCTCTATATCTTTGTTAAAGAAGATACTTCAAAAGAGTTCTACAACATAAAACACTAGGAAGGGGGTAACCTAGTTTATTTCCTTTCTGACCATCTCCACATGGTCAACCAAACCATTCTAGTACCCTTCCGGTACTCCGAAAACAAGTTCCTTTTTCCTTTGGTAAACACTTTCTCAAACAAAACTCATCGAGCTAAGCAACGAGCCATTTCAACCGTCCATGACCGCGGACACGGCTATTCGAATAGATTTGACTCTGCAGAGTTTGCACACTTTCCCCACAAGATCCGCGAGTTTATCATGTGGGCATCATCCCTGCATATCAACTATGCCATGACAAAAACTCGGACATAGCCTTTCGCCTATTCGTTTAAGCACGGGATCCTACCCTATGGAGTATGTACCTCCCCGGCACCGTGGCAGCTCACCTCACTTTGAGCGTGGCTCCACCGCCAAGCCAGGAGACCCATAGTGTCTTCCGGACGGGTCAGCCCCGAAGGCCTCCCGTTATACTATTGTCTCCACCAACGACAATCCGGATTCGGGGGTAACCTTACCCTTATATAGTTGTGCGGTGTCCCATGCTAAGAAGAACAAACTACGGGCTAAGCCCCGTCCCACCCCGAGGTAATGTGGTTGCGCGGGTTAATTGTCACGGGTGAATACTTAGGCGCCAAAGTTTTCGAAAACAAGATTTTCTTTTCAACCATCTTTGCCAAGATCCTTTCCTTTCATAAACACACGCTTGGGTAAGTCCAACTCACCCAAGGTTTTCAAAAATTCTTTTCAACAAGGTATTTTTCCAAGGGGGTTCCCAACCTATAGTTTTATGAAGGAACTAAGAGTGACAATGACATGATGCTAGCCATCATACAACTAAGGGGATGATAATTGAGGTGTTAAGGGGATCATACATACTTAGGATAAGCATGTATAGGGACAACATAAGTTGGAAGATTCAACAAGGTTCAAGATGTTAATCATCATACCGCTAAGAAGATGATAATATAGATGGTCAAGGGGACATACATGCTCAGGGTATGCATGCATAAGATCAACAAGGGGTTCAACATACTCGAGAGTAAGTATGTAGAACATCAACAAGGGGGTTCAAGAAGGGTGCCAAGAGGTCGACACACACAAGATAAGTGGGCATACCCCTCACACTTAGAGGGTACACCAAGATCATGATAATGACCACCATTTCCCTAAAGGGGATGGTAGGTGAGGTGTCAAAGAGAATCCAACATGCTCATGGTGAGCACGCTCCATCAACATAAGTAGATACCACACAAAATATATCGAGAGACAAGAATAACAACAAAGTAACCACAAAATGTGATTCAACATTCGGAGATCAAGAGATGGCTTGCCTTGGCTTATTTGTCCCTGGACTTCTTCAACTCCATCAATATAAGAATTCCAACAACATATATAAAATCCTCGTCCGATTCCACTTCTTCTTCTTCTCCGGAATTGTTCGCGTCTATCGCCGGAAAATATAAAAGGAACACAATCAATCACATTGCACCAACAAAACAAACATACAACAACCATAATTTAACCATTCAATAAAGAGCTACCATACAAAGGACTTATAGATACCACAAACAACTTAAAGAGAACCCATGTTATTTACCTAATAATGGTATGAGAGTATCACACTTAGCAATTGCCTCTCTCGGTTATCACCATGGTATAAACCAAACATCCCCTGGTCGATAACATCATAAAGAGGACAAGAGCATTAGTTTTACATCAAATACCTTCACAAAACATTTTCAAACATTTTTGGAAAAGTAGAAAACAGTTTTCCTAACTTAGTTTGCTCACATAACACAACATCCAAAATAGGAAGCAAACCATATTCCACATCATTTGAAAACTTAAGCAAAACAATAGGGCTAAAGTTAAATTGCAGAGGTTTTGTTTTGCAAGCATAAAACAAAGGTTGCCCATCTCTACTACAAAGAGTTGGCCAAGGGTTTTAAATAAACCGAAAAGTTTTGCTCCAACAAAGCATGTCACACATATACATTACTAACAGTAACAAATATGCATGAACAGAGACTAACAGTATTTTTCCTAGATGGCCAGTACTAATACAAGACTAACCCAATTGGAATCACCCAAAAATATTAAACCTACTATTTTAGGAATTTCTTTGAATCTGACTGTACAGAAAACAAGATCTGTAAGCCATAAATCGTAGAAAAATCCTAAAAATATGAGACCACTGGCATTTGAAAGATAATTAAACAGAGATGCATACACAATTGGATTTGGGTTCAAATTGTTTCTGAAACTCTCACAAATGGATTGACAAGGTTACTGCATGTTTGTACCATTTGCTTTCTCTCTGGAGTTACACAACAGATAAAGGTGTGAAACTTGTTTGAGATGATTAAGAAAACATTCAGTAATCCTACAGAATTGGAATCACTCAATTAGGTTCAAAAATGGATTTTTGGTGATTTAAAAGCTAACAGCCATGTCTGCATAACACACAGAACAAGTTTAATTCACCACAAATCGTACATACATCATAAAAATATGAGGTCAGCTGCATATGAAAGGTATTGCGAAGCTGGTTCTCACCCAACTGGTTTCATTCAAAAATTGGTTTCCAAGCTCCTGGTTTAATTCGACAAAGTCAGATCTGACCAGATCTTGATCTGTGAACCATTTCAGTTTCAGGAGGTCAATCGAAGTGAAACCACCGCCAAAATGGAGGTATTGAACAGGGCTTTCACCTACAGTTGAGTTTGTTCAAAAAGGTTTTGCAAAACGGAACAAATCTAACAAACAGTGAATCTGGATGTTTTCAGAACTTTATTTACCGCGGACAATCCGTAAGGAATTTGAGGATGAGACCAACGCCGAGTTGTAGATCTTTTCAGTACCTATCCGTGGAACTTTGAATCACTCGATTTGGATCTGCACACGAGATTTGGTGAATTTTACAAGTTCGTACCAGAATCTGAAACAGCAAGATTACAGAAATTACTGCAAGGTTTTGGACGAACTTTGCTCAAGAACTTTAGATCTGAGGATAGCTCAACCTTATCCATGCTTGGACCAATATGCACCTGCATCAAGATCCAATCTTAGCAATGGAGGAAGAAGAAAAGGAGAGGGAACCAGCTAGGGTTGGGGGAGAAGAGAGTGAGAGGAATGCTCTCATGGTGAGGGGAAGCTTGAGGGAGGAGGAGAGCTTCTTCTTGGTGGATTTCCATGGCCATGGCCGGCCATGGAGCCTTGGGAAGCAGCATTTCGTGGGGAGAGGTGGGAGAAGAGTGTGAGGGAGTGGAGAGTGAAAAGAAATGACCAAAGGAGGAGGGAGTGGCCGGCTAGGGGGTATTTATAGAGGGAGAGGGGTGGCTGCCTCCTTTTTTGATTGGCCAAGGTGGGTGGCTGCCCATTTAATTGTTGGGGTAGTTGGGAGGCAAGGCTTGCAAGAGAAGAAAGTGGGGATGAAGAAATTTCAGCTCATGCATGCCAAGAGCTTGGCATGGCCGGCTATTTCTTCTTGACAAACACAAGTGATCATGCAAGGTGCAAATGCCACTTTATGTAAGTCGACCAAGGTTGAGGGTTGGGATGGTTAGCTGGGAGTGGCTTGATGATGCCTTCAAATTAGGAAGAGAGATGATAATAAACGTTGGTGCCAATGTTGAAGAATAAAGCAATTTGATCAAAAATTGGAGGATGGAGGGGATACAATGTGGTGGATCAGAGATGTGCATAAGATGTGCAAGAGTTGTCATTTGAAAAAGAGTTTAATTGAAAGGTATGGGACACACCTCAATTGTCTAGAGACAATTGGGAATGAACTCAAGTGTAATGGAAATTTGAAGATGTTGAGAGAAAACTAGTTGGAGCATAGGAGTTCAAAATATTCTACTTACTTTCTTAAGTAAAGTAGAGTTTTCTCAAATCTTAAATAAACAAGAGATGGTATAAATACCATAGCAAGACTTTTTGTAAAAAGGAAGGCAAAATAGAAAGTAATGTTTCAGAAATCAATACTTGTTAGAAATGGGATGAAAAACAAAACCCATATCAGTTCCTTGTTTTCTTTGAAGAAATATTTTGAGAAGCTTTAATAAAACTAGAAGTAGTTTTGTGATCAAAACCAGAGAAGGGAAAACAATAGAGTTTTTGAGAAAGAAAAACTAATTTAGGGAGGAGTGTTCTCAAAGGTAGATGGTGGCTACAAAATGCACCCATCATTCCCACTCTTGGTTTTGTGAAGATAAACTTGGATGAGAACAAAAACAAGAGGTGAAAGAGGAAGAAGTGATGCTAGTGTTGGAACATGGGATAGGATACCAGATCAAGTTGAATATATGAGTTGCAAGGATTGACTGAGACATGCAGGACATGGAGGTTGAAGAGGGTGTTGCATAGGTGGGATCCATGCATTGAGATTGCCAATAACAGTGGTGATTGTTTAGATATCAACTGCCAAAGTCTGAACATTTTGAGTCTGTCAACACAGATGGTCGACATGGCCTCAAAACCAACGAGAATGAGTGGGCATAAGAGAGGGATGTAGCTAGGGGTAGATGATCCCAAGTTTTGAATTAAGGATGATTTGAGCTAGACTGTGCCACAAAGAGAAATTCAAGATGGCACACTCAGGTTGCCATCAGGAGAAGAGTTTGATGTAGTAAAAAGGAAAACAATTTTTCCTAAGTCACACATGTGTTTTATTAGGTGAGTTGTTTGTCTGACCACTAGAGTAGTGTTCTTTGAGGCAGCTCAGGACAAAACTCAACACGCAAAAAAAAACAATACGTCTACCAACAGATCGAAGCAATTCATCACAACAAACAGAACAAGGCAATTCATCTAATTAGTCTATAGAAAAAGTTTTTGTTCCCCCTAATTTTTGCAATAAGGAAAATTAATCAAGGTTGCAAAAGTTGGGGTGTTACAGATCTTCCACCCTTAAAATAATCTCGTCCCGAGATTACTAAGTGTAGAACTAGAGGGGTTTTCAAAGTTGACTAGAGTTAGACTCCATCCTTCTGTAGACGTGTCATTGTAGAGAAGGTCGTTGCTTCATCTTCTGGGAGACATGATGGTTTTCTGCCGATGGCGAGCTTCATGAAGAGGTTGACTACTCCATGCAGGTGTTGGATCTGTAGGTTTCTTAACGATCCTAGAGGGAGTTCAAGGCTGTGGGAGGGTTAGTGCACCCAATGGTGCTTGAACAGGGCTGAAAACTTTTTAGAGTTAGCTAGATTTTAGTGGAAGACGAAGTCTTCCACCCTTAAGATTGTTCATCGGGGTTCCTGAAATCATAGAGCCTCAGCCACGGGCCTCGTCGGGCGCTTTTGGAGCGAGTCATTGATCTCTCGTCTTGAGTCGACATCTTCAGAGGGCGTTGTGTAGTCCACGGCTTCAAGAGGGGTTAGTGCATCCCACGTTTCCAACGGTGTGTTAGAAAGGTTTAAAATGTTAGGGTTAGCTCCAACTTTTAGTGGAAGACAAAGTCTTCCACCCTTAAGATTTTTCATCGGGCTTTCGGAAAAACTCAGAGCTTCTGCCTTGTAGTCCTGTCTGGGGCTTCTGAAGAAGTTGTCGATCTTCCTTGTTCGGTTGCGAGAATCTTCGGGGCGACGTGCAGACCACAACTTCAAGAGGCACTCACGGTGTTAACTCAACCATATGGGACGCACGGTGAGTTAGTAAGTTGATGAAGCACCTAGTTGGTATCCATATGAAGCAGCAATAGAGGTCATCGGAGACAATCTTCAGCTTGAGGGTCGGTGTTGACCGGTTAAGAAGTGAGAGCGGGCAGTTTACACTTAATCTCGAGTCTCCCGGTATCTTCATAAGCTTCACTTGATGAGGACCAGATGAACCTTGTGATGTAGCTTGGCTTTGACGCTATTGTCCTCTCAGCTTGTTAGACGGCGTGTTAGAGGGTGATTTCAAGAAGATATCCTCGATGCTAGTGTGGTTATGCTCTAAGGTTAGACCAAATAAGTATGTCTTCTCGCAGGGGTGCAGTCACTCTTGAAGGTAGGGGCTTCTATTTTCTTGGCGTAGTAGAGATGCTTCAAATGCCGTTGAAAGTAGTCGGCGTAGATAGGGGTCTGAGTTAGTTTCCCTGATGGTTAAAAAAAACAACTGCTAACGGGTTTAGAGTTAGAGTCTTTCGTTAATCTACCCAACTAACTAGCAGTTAGCAATACATCGGCGAGGCAAACTTTAATCCTATCATGGCATGTGACACCCATACAACCATAACCAGAAACAAAATACCACTAACAGAGGCTACTGGTATTTTTCCTAGATGCACAGTAACAAAACAAGATCATCACAATTGGAATCATTCAAAAATATTTATTTTTCAATTTTTGAGACTCAAAATACTAACCAGAAACAGTGATCAAGTTTTATTTATTAAAAATCGCACAAAAATCCTAAAAATACAAGGTCAGTGGCGTCTGAAAGATAATTTCATACTGGTTCTAGTGCAGTTGGAATCACATCAATCGGAGCTACCAAACTATTTTTATTAGCAAAACAGTACACTGGCAGATTTCCATTTTTAATTTCTGTTTCACAAATTTCAAACAATTAAAAAGGGCGGGAACGTCTAAATAGCAAGACATACATGCACACATCAACCAGATACAAACACTCAAGGCAGCACACTAGGGAACTATAAGCAATCATCAAACCAGACATGGTACTCTAAGTACCCAGAAATTCCTAATGCGCAGGGGTGGCTCAATCAAAGCGATTGAGTTTGTCCTATCCATCCTATAGGTTTAGGGCTGGTCGCATATGTCGACGTCTTCATATCGTCAGCATCAGCTTCAACTTGGATCCTTGTAGCAGTTGGTAGTGAAGGGGCCGGGTGTTGAGTCGTTGATGTTGAGGCGAAGGAGACAACTGGGTAGAACTTCTTGTCTCGAGATCCCGGAAACATGAGGTCTTCGTAGAGGTAGCTGTTGAGGTGCTCCCGAAGTCGATATCTTCTCGTGGCTGGCCTAAAAATTACTAGTCAAGAAATTAAGGATTTGATCCCTGACGACTGCAAAAGTGCGAGCCCATAGAGGAACAAGGTCAGCTCCTTGACAGACTTTGGTGACAACCAAAGGCATGATCTTATTATCCCTTTATGTGCAGGACTAAGTCGGCGTCCGATCTTCAATAGTTGTCGTTGGAGATACGTGAGACTTCATAAAAGGTTGATCCATCTTCGACTTCGAGTCTCTGGGTCTGAGTCGGGGACATCGTCCAATATGTAGGTTTGAAATGGGTGAGACAATAGAGTAAGAATTTTCACACATTTTAATAAAGCGGAGAGATAAGAATTTAGAAACTTTGAAGAAATAAGAGGAGTAGAAGCTATGCTTCCGACTAAAGAAAGAATTTGTTTCGTAAATAGTTTTTCCCCAAATACTTCTTTCCTAACTAACGTCCATGCTAACTAAGGTCTCCTACAGTCAGGATAGCTCTGATACCAGCTCTGTGGGGACCCCGGACTAGCTGTCCAAAATCCCTGTTATGTATACAGTTCACGATTCCATGATCAGTGCGTCGTGAACACATCACCGAACTGATATCAAATTACACCATCCATTACAAAGCGGAATAAGAAAATTACAACATGGTCACATGACCCATACTTACATAATAGCCTCGGAGGGCCTAACTAAACATCAGAGTAGCATCATCACTTCAGCAGCGCAGTACCCAAGTCATCTGCCATAACCCTACGGGCAAGCGGCGGGAAGACATTCCTAGCTCGCATAGACGTCGTCAACTCCTTCTTCATCGGTCGAACTCCTTCAAGTCTGGCCAAGTAAATAGCCAGGGACAAAGCCGTGAGTACATTGGAATTGTACTCGCAAACCATCAAGAAAGGTGCTAACAAAGCTAACTAAAAGAGACAAGAGAAGAAGGATAGTTCCTCTTGTGGATATAGCATGTGAAAGAGAATCAGTTTCTCTTGTGGATATAGCATCCCAACATCGCAGTTGAAGGGGACACTAAGAGGGTTCTATGACATCTCTATATCTTTGTTAAAGAAGATACTTCAAAAGAGTTCTACAACATAAAACACTAGGAAGGGGTAACCCGGTTTATTTTGCTTTCGACCATCTCCACATGGTCAACCAAACCATTCTAGTACCCTTCCGGTACTCCGAAAACAAGTTCCTTTTTCCTTTGGTAAACACTTTCTCAAACAAAACTCATCGAGGCTAAGCAACGGCCATTTCAACCGTCCATGACCGCGGACACGGCTATTCGAATAGATTTGACTGCGAGAGTTTGCACACTTTCCCCACAAGATCCGCGAGTTTATCATGTGGGCATCATCCCTGCATATCAACTATGCCATGACAAAAACTCGGACATA
>NC_061508.1:312745256-312778592 GCF_022539505.1 Lolium rigidum | reverse complement strand
TTTCGCATTGCTTCTTTCAGTTGTGTTGGGTGGATTTCTTTGTTCCATTACCTTCCGGTAGCTTTGAGCAATGTCCAGAAGTGTTAAGAATGATTTTGTCACCTCTGAACATGTGAGTTTTTGATTATGCACTAACCCTCTAATGAGTTTGTTTCGAGTTTGGTGTGGAGGAAGTTTTCAAGGGTCAAGAGAGGAGGATGATATACTATGATCAAGGAGAGTGAAAACTCTAAGCTTGGGGATGCCCCGGTGGTTCACCCCTGCATATTCTAAGAAGACTCAAGCGTCTAAGCTTGGGGATGCCCAAGGCATCCCCTTCTTCATCGACAAATTATCGGGTTCCTTCTCTTGAAACTATATTTTTATTCGGCCACATCTTATGTACTTTACTTGGAGCGTCTGTGTGCTTTTGTTTTTGTTTTTGTTTGAATAAATGCTTGTGTGGGAGAGAGACACGCTCCGCTGGTTCATATGAACACATGTGTTCTTAGCTTTTAATTTTCATGGCGAAGTTTCTTCTTCGTTAATTTGTTATATGGTTGGAATTGGAAAATGATACATGTAGTAAATTGCTATAATGTCTTGGATAATGTGATACTTGGCAATTGTTGTGCTCATGTTTAAGCTCTTGCATCATATACTTTGCACCCATTAATGAAGAAACACTTAGAGCTTGCTAATTTGGTTTGCATATTTGGTTTCTCTAGAGTCTAGATAATATCTAGTATTGAGTTTTGAACAACAAGGAAGACGGTGTAGAGTCTTATAATGTTTACAATATGTCTTTTATGTGAGTTTTTCTGCACCGGTTCATCCTTGTGTTTGATTCAAATAACCTTGCTAGCCTAAGCCTTGTATCGAGAGGGAATACTTCTCATGCATCCAAAATCCTTGAGCCAACTACTATGCCATTTGTGTCCACCATACCTACCTACTACATGGTATTTCTCCGCCATTCCAAAGTAAATTGCTTGAGTGCTACCTTTAAATAATTCAAAATTTATCACCTCTGATTTGTGTCAATGTTTTATAGCTCATGAGGAAGTATGTGGTGTTTTATCTTTCGATCTTGTCATTTACTTCGACGAGACTTTCACAATGGACTAGTGGCACATCCGCTTATCCAATAATTTTGCAAAAAGAGTGGCAATGGGGTTCCCGGCCCGATTAATTAACTTGCATTAATAATTCTCTTCACATGTTTTGCTCCGATTCATCGGTAAGCAACTTAATTTTGCAAATAGACACTCCTTCATGGTATGTGATTGTTGGAAGGCACCCGAGGATTCGGTTAGCCATGGCTTGTGTAAGCAAAAGGTTGGGAGGAGTGTCATCCATAAATAAAGAAAAACTAAACTAAAGTACATGTGTAAACAAAAGAGAAGAGGGATGATCTATCTTGCTGGTAGAGATAACGTCCTTCATGGGAGCCGCTCTTGAAAGTCTGGTTGATGAGGTAGTTAGAGTGCCCACTACCATTTGTTGACAACAACAAACACCTCTCAAAATTTTACTTTTATGCTCTCTTTATGTTTTCAAAATAAAAGCTCTAGCACAAATATAGCAATCGATGCTTTCCTCTTTGAAGGACCATTCTTTTTACTTTTATGTTGAGTCAGTTCACCTATCTCTCTCCACCTCGAGAAGCAAACACTTGTGTGAACTGTGCATTGATTCTTACATACTTGTATATTGTACTTGTTATATTACTCTATGTTGACAATTATCCATGAGATATACATGTTACAAGTTGAAAGCAACCGCTGAAACTTAATCTTCCTTTGTGTTGCTTCAATGCCTTTACTTTGATTTATTGCTTTATGAGTTAACTCTTATGCAAGACTTATTAATACTTGTCTTGAAGTACTATTCATGAAAAGTCTTTGCTTTATGATTCACTTGTTTACTCATGTCATTACCATTGTTTTGATCGCTGCATCCACTGCATATGTTTACAAATAGTATGATCAAGGTTATGTTGGCATATCACTTCAGAAATTATCTTTGTTATCGTTTTACCTGCTCGGGACGAGCAGAACTAAGCTTGGGGATGCTGATACGTCTCCGACGTATCGATAATTTCTTATGTTCCATGCCATATTATTGATGATACCTACATGTTTTATGCACACTTTATGTCATATTCGTGCATTTTACGGAACTAACCTATTAACAAGATGCCGAAGTGCCGGTTCTCGTTTTACGTTGTTTTTGGTTTCAGAAATCCTAGTAACGAAATATTCTCGGAATTGGACGAAACGAAGACCCGGGTTCCTATTTTCACCGGAAGCATCCGAACACCCGGGAAGGACCGAGAGGGGGGCACCGGGCCCCCGGACCATAGGCCGGCGCGGCCCGAGGCCACGGCCGCGCCGCCATATGGTGTGGCCACCCCTTCGACCCTCTGCCGCCGCCTCTTCGCCTATATAAAGCCTCCGTCGCGAAACCCACGATGCGAAAAACCACGATACGGAAAACCTTCCGGAGCCGCCGCCATCGCGAAGCCAAGATGCGGGGGACGGGAGTCTCTGTTCCGGCACCCTGCCGGAGCGGGGAAGTGCCCCGGAAGGCTTCTCCATCGACACCGCTGCCATCTCCACCGCCATCTTCATCACCGCTGCTGCTCCCATGAGGAGGAGTAGTTCTCCATCGAGGCTCGGGGCTGTACCGGTAGCTATGTGGTTCATCTCTCTCCTATGTGCTTCAATACAATAATCTCATGAGCTGCCTTACATGATTGAGATTCATATGATGATGCTTGTAATCTAGATGTCATTATGCTAGTCAAGTGAGTTTTACTTATGTGATCTCCGGAGACTCCTTGTCCCACGTGTGTAAAGGTGACGAGTGTGTGCACCGTGTGGGTCTCTTAGGCTATATTTCACGAGAATACTTATTCACTTTGTTGAATGGCATAGTGAGGTGCTTATTTATATCTCTTTATGATTGCAATGTGTTTGTATCACAATTTATCTATGTGCCACTCTAGCAATGTTATTAAAGTAGTTTTATTCCTCCTGCACGTGTGCAAAGGTGACAGTATGTGCACCGTGTTAGTACTTGGTTTATGCTATGATCATGATCTCTTGTAGATTGCGAAGTTAACTATTGCTATGATAATATTGATGTGATCTATTCCTCCTACATATGCATGAAGGTGACGGTGTGCATGCTATGCTAGTACTTGGTTTAGTCTTTTGATCTATCTTACACTAAAGGTTACTAAAATATGAGCATTATTGTGGAGCTTGTTAACTCCGGCATTGAGGGTTCGTGTAATCCTACGCAATGTGTTCATCATCCAACAAGAGTGTAGAGTATGCATTTATCTATTACGTTATGTGATCAATGTTGAGAGTGTCCACTAGTGAAAGTCTAATCCCTAGGCCTTGTTCCTAAATACTGTTATCGCTTGTTTGTTTCTTGTTTCTTTGCGTTACTACTTGCTGCGTTACTACTTGCTTGTTTCTTGTCCTGGGCAAAGCACTTTTACGGTGCCGTTGCTACTACTTATTCATACCACCTGTATTTCACTATCTCTTCGCCGAACTAGCGCACCTCTTAGGTGTGTTGGGGACACAAGAGACTTCTTGCTTTGTGGTTGCAGGGTTGCATGAGAGGGATATCTTTGACCTCTTCCTCCCTGAGTTCGATAAACCTTGGGTAATCCACTTAAGGGAAACTTGCTGCTGTTCTACAAACCTCTGCTCTTGGAGGCCCAACACTGTCTACAAGAATAGAAGCTCCCGTAGACATCAAAAGCTCACAGATGTTTCCATTATGCCTTACTAGTGTTTAACAAGAAACAAAAAGATGCAATTGCAGGATCTAAAGGAAATAGCTTCGAACACTCACACAATGGCAACAGAAAAGTACTTAGTTACCTGGGACAGGAGTATGAGTGCCTTTTACCTTTCCTCCCCGGCAACGGCGCCAGAAAAATTCTTGATGTCTACAGGTGCTTCTATTCTTGTAGACAGTGTTGGGCCTCCAAGAGCGAGAGGTTTGTAGAACAGCGAGCAAGTTTCCCTTAAGTGGATCACCCAAGGTTTATCGAGCTCGGGGAGGAAGAGGTCAAAGATATCCCTCTCAAGCAACCACTGCAATCACGATACAAGAAGTCTCTTGTGTCCCCAACACACCTAATACACTTGTCGGATGTATAGGTGCACTAGTTCGGCGAAGAGATAGTGAAATACAAGTGGTATGAATGAATATGAGCGAGTAGTAACGGCGCTGAGAAAAGTGCTTGCTGGCGTGCAGTTGATGGTAGTAATATTGCAGGAAGTAAAGATGCAGTAAAACAGTAAACAAGCGTTGATTGCAGTATTTGGAAACAAGGCCTAGGGATCATACTTTCACTAGTGGACACTCTCAACATTCATCACATAAATAAATAAGTTCTCTTCCTTTGTGCTACATATACTCTTGTTTGATAATGAACACCATTCGTTGTGTAGGGCTACGAGAGCACCTCAATGCCGGAGTTAACAAGCTCCACAACATTCGACATTCATATTTAAGTAACCTTTAGAGCATAATAGATCTTTGCAATTTAAACCGAGTACTAACATAGCATGCACACTGTCACCATCACACTATGAAGGAGGAATAAATCACATCAATACTATCATAGCAATAATTAACTTCATAATCTACAAGAGATTACAATCATAACCTACGCCAAGTACTACACGATGCACACACTTGTCACCATTACACCGTGGAGGAGGAATAGACTACTTTAATAACATCACTAGAGTAACACATAGATGAATAGTGATACAAAACTCATATGAATCTCAATCATGTAAGGCAGCTCATGAGATCATTGTATTGAAGTACATAGGAGAGAGATTAACCACATAGCTACCGGTACAACCCCGAGCCTCGATGGAGAACTACTCCCTCCTCATGGGAGACAACAGCGTTGATGAAGATGGCGGTGGTGTTGATGGAGATGCCTTCCGGGGGAACTTCCCCGTCCCGGCGGCGTGCGGAACGAGAGACTCCTGTCCCCCAGATCTTGGCTTCGCGATGGCGGCGGCTCTGGAAGGTTTCTCGTACCGTGGCTTTTCCGTATCGAGGTTTTAGGTCAGGGACCTTTAAATAGGCGAAGAGGCGGAGTCGGAGGGCTGACGAGGCGGTGACACAGTAGGGGGCGCGGTCCAGGCCCTGGCCGCGCGGCCCTATCATCTGGTGGCCCTGTGGCACACCTCCGGTCCTTCCCGGGTGTTCTGGAAGCTTCGTGGAAAAATAGGATGTTGGGCGTTGATTTCGTCCGATTCCGAGAATATTTCCTTACTAGGATTTCTGAAACCAAAAATAGCAGAAAACAGCAACTGGCCCTTCGGCATCTCGTCAATAGGTTAGTTCCGGAAAACGCATAAATAATGACATATAATGTGTATAAAACATGTGAGTATCATCATAAAAGTAGCATGGAACATAAGAAATTATAGATACGTTTGAGACGTATCAACCGCTTCCGATGAAGCCTCCGAAGCCGCTATGTATTCCGATTCAGTTGAAGACTTCGCCACCGTGCACTGCTTGGAACTACTCCAACTTACTGTAGCACCATTCAATATAAACACGTACCCAGACTGAGACTTAGAGTCATCAGGATCAGTGTTCCAACTTGCATCAGTGTAACTGGTTACAACGAGCTCTTGGTCACTGCCATAACAAAGAAACATATCCTTAGTCCTTTTCAAATACTTCAGGATATTCTTGACCGCTGTCCAGTGTTCCATTTCTGGATCACTTTGATATCTGCTGGTCAAACTAACAGCATGTGCGATATCTGGTCTAGTACACAGCATGACATACATGATAGAGCCTACTGCCGAGGCATAGGGGATCTGATTCATCCTTTCTCTTTCTTCTGCCGTAGCCGGACCTTGAGTTTTACTCAAGACCTTACCTGGCAACATAGGCAAGAACCCTTTCTTGCTTTCATCCATTCTAAACTTTTTTAGAATCTTGTCCAGGTATGTACTCTGTGAAAGCCCTATTAGGCGTCTTGATCTATCTCTATAAATCTTGATGCCTAAAATGTATGCTGCTTCATCAAGGTCTTTCATTGAAAAACACTTATTCAAATAACCTTTTACACTGCTTAATAGTTCTATATCATTCCCAATCAATAATATGTCATCTACATATAATATCAGGAACGCTACAGAGCTCCCACTCACTTTCTTGTAAATACAGGCCTCTCCATGACACTGTATAAACCCGAAGTCTTTGATCACCTTATCAAAGCGTCGGTTCCAACTCCGGGATGCTTGCTTCAGTCCATAAGATGCCCTTACACGCGCCTGAGCCCGGACTCTATTCCCGTCCACTTCCCTAGAGATAAAACCTAATCATTGGCTCCTCGGCTCCTGTGTATCTAATCTGGTTGCCGTCGTCGTGCGTCGTGAAGTGCCTTAGAGCATCTCCAGTCGTCTCCCCGACGAGGCCCCCAGGACGCCTTTTTTCATCCGGATGGACGAAAATGGCCCAGTCGCGCCCCCGGCTCCTCGTTTTCGTCCGGATTAGGCGTTTCATCCATCCGGAGAGCCTAGGCCATCCTCGGCCCCCGGGGTGCGCTCGGGGACTCCGGATGAGAGAAAAGCGGGGATGGGCCCGCTTTGTCGGCGAGAGAATAGACGAACCCCACCACTTTGTCGACGCAAATCCCCCCTCCCCTCCTGTTGCTCTGTCGCCGCCGGCACTACCCCTCACCAATCCGCCGGCCGTTTGCCTCAACTCCGCCGTTCCTCCACCCAACAGCCTATATTCCGCCGCCCGTCGTGCCCTCTTCCTATTTTCCGCCGCCGGGCAGCTCCCTCGCATCGCTCCTCGTCGAAACGCCCAGCAAGTGTTCATCCAATTGCCTGGCCGGACATGGACTCCGACCAGGAGGAGGAGCAGAAGTTCGCCGAGCTTCTTGAAGAAGAAACGACAGCTGCCGCCCAAGACGAGGAGCACCTGCTGATCTTAGCTTGCCTGTCCGGCTTGTACGCCGAGTTGGCCATTGGTCGTCGTGGTGGGTCGGCACCAGGTCGCCTGAAGTGCAAGCCGAGGCAGCGAATGGGGGGCTACTGCATGCTCTATGCCGACTACTTCGCCGATGATCCATTGCACGGTGAGGCTGTTTTTAGGCGTTGTTTCAGGATGAGTCGGAATCTCTTCCTGAAAATTGTGTATGCCCTTCGAGAGTATGACTCCTATTTCAGATGCAAGTTGGATTGCACCGGCATGGAAGGTATTTCCGCCCTCCAAAAGTGCACGGTAGCTATGCGGATGCTGGCAGATGGAGCTCCTGGTGATTATACCGATGACTATCTTCGGATGGCGGAGTCCATCGCCCTTGATTGTTTCTACCGGTTCTGCAGGGCGGTGATAGCAGTGTTCGGGGACATCTACTTGAGATCACCGACTGTCGAAGACACTGCTAAGATCCTCGCTGTCAATGAAGCTCGAGGATTTCCAGGGAGGCTTGGAAGCATTGAATGCATGCATTGGAAATGGAAGAACTGTCCGTTTGCCTGGCAGAGAATGTACAAGGGTCACAAAAAAGGTTGCACTGTGATACTTGAGGCAGTGGCTACCCATGATGTCTGGATTTGGCACTCCTTCTTTGGTATGCCGGGATCCAACAACGATATCAATGTCTTGCAGTGCTCGCCGATCTTCTCCAAGCTTGTTGAGGGTCATGCTCTCTCGGTTAACTTTGTGATCAATGGCCGGCAGTACAACAAGCGATACTATCTTGCAGACGGTATCTATCCAAAGTGGGCAACATTTGTGAAGACTATCTCAGGCGCCATCGTCCCGAAGGAGGTGGAGTTTGTCAAGCTACAAGAAGGTTGCCGAAAGGACGTCGAGCGTGCATTTGGTGTCCTCGGTTCCCCCCTTTGACTTGGTCCAAAGATCAGAAGTGGGAGGTGATGAACTGTTGTGTGTGCTTACACAACATGATTATCGAGGATGAGCGGAAGTATCTGGTTTCTCTGAGCGAACAAGCTGCACCATATGATAGAGAGGGTCCTCTTGCACAACCTAATCACAAGGTGTCGGCATCGTGGGCTGCGTTCACCGCTATGCGCCAGGAGATTCGAGACTCCACAATGCATCAACAACTGCAGGATGATCTGGTGGAGCACATTTGGACGCTTCGAGGTAACACCAACTAGTTTCCATTTGATTTGTTTGAAAACTTGTCTTGTTTTGTTGAACTGCAACGTTTATTTGTAAAAATAAGCCAAATATTGGAAAAACTGGTCAATTTCGCCGAATTATGCAGGAAATTTGGCATCTAGTGACGTTTTTCTCTAAAAAGACGCCGAACCCGGGTATCTACTAGGGAGACGGCTGAAACTTCGGCGCTCCCCGCGCCAAACTTTTGTCCAATCCGACGCTAAATAGCGCCGGATTTCCGTCCGGAAGCCCCAACAGCTGAAGGTGTTATTAGTAGTCACATGTTGGTGCAGCACAGGATCAAGAAGTCGCCTCTCCATTCTATGGCGGTCATGCGCCTCTTCACCATGCACGAGGCAGTAGAGCCATGGGCAAAACTTCACATCGAAGAGCTGTGTGCTTGGGGACTGAAAGGTTTTTAATGAAGCGGTTTACTAGCTGGGTTAATATATATTTGATGATAAAAAAAAAGAGCCGCGCCGAGCAAATTAGAAAAAGTTGGTTACCCTCTCTGTTAGGGTTTAGTGCTCCGGCGGCGCTCCCATCGCCCCCGTGAGATTGATCTCGTGTGAGCCCCCGTTACCGATCCGGTTCCTACAAATCTTGCGGGCACCTTGCTCTCGTCTGTCTTGCCCTCGAAGCTCTCTTTCGACCGGTGGTTTCGCCCTGGGCTCGCGGCTTCTCATCGCGGCAATGGCTGAGATGGATCCGTCCAACCTGCTGGGCGGAAAGGATGACGAGATTGATGACATGTTCGGTCACCTTGAACTGAACGATGATGAATTGGATGATGTGGTTATTGGGGTGGAGTTCCCAAGGCCTACAAGAAGGAAGCCAGATGGCTAGCGATTGGACGAGTTCTTACCAATAGATCTTTCAGCGCAGAGGCACTCTTTGAGAAGATGAAATCGATCTGGAACCTTGCCAATGATCCGATCTGCAGAGAAGCGGGAGAAATTTTGTTCATCTTCCTGTTGCAATGCCTAGGGGACTGGAAAAAAGTCGTGCATCAGGGACCATGGACTTTTCGGGGATGGGGTATTCTGATTGAGGACTATGATGGCCTGAGCGATCCTGCGGATTTCGTGTTTGATGGCATGCATGTCTGGGCCCAAATTCATGGCATACCGGAGCTCTACCGTAAGTTAGAGGTCGTCGATGATCTAGCCCGCAGGGTGGGGCAAGTGAAGGAGGTCCAGATGAGCCCTAAGTTGTTCTTTGAAGGCAACTATGTGCGCCTACGGGTGAGAATCAATATCAACAAAGCCCTAGTGAGGTTTGTCTCTCTCACACTCCCTGAGGGGAAGAAAAGGCTCCCTGTTACGTACGAGAAAATTCCGTTCTTCTGCAAACGTTGCGGTCTAATGGGGCATGATCACGAGGAATGCGGAGATGGAGTATGGGAGGAGAAGCAGCTACAGTATGGGACTTGGATGCTCGCTAGTCGCAGAACAAGCCAGCCGACGCTCGGCCCTCGTCGTTTTGCGTCCAGAACTCCAACACGTGGTGGTCTTGCTGCTAGAGGGGAAGTTGATCATGGGCGAAAGAAGCGGAATTCTCAAGATGCTGCTCTTGATGATCCCACCGATGATGAAACGAAAGATACTGCGTCTAGTCCAATCAAAACTAATGACCTGGAAGAACCTATGGAGGAGGATGTTGACCCCAAGACAAGGAAAGGATTACAGTTCGCGGAAGAGGTGCAAACTGGTACTGGGTCTGGCAATGCTGGGGGTGCTGGTGCAGCGGCAAATGTTATACCTCCCCTTCCCCCACAATATGTTAACCCGAAGGATAGAGCAAAGTCGAGGAAGGTAAATGATCGGAATACTGAAAATTTGGCACCATCGGCGGCCTCCTCCGAGGAGGACCGCCGGGCCTAATGTCGACCCTGAGTTGGAACGGTCGTGGATTGGGGCAGTCTGCGACCGTTCAGGAGCTGGTCTGCCTAGTGCAGACCTACAAGCCCAGTCTCGTGTTCATTTGCGAGACGCGCCAAAGTAAGGAAAGAGTGGAAAATCTTCGCTTTAGAATTGGTATGAAGCATTGTTACCAAGTGCCTGGTGATGGTAAAGGTGGAGGTATTGTGCTATACTGGACTGAGGACCTTATTGTTGACCTTATATCCTATAGCAAGCGGCACATTGATGTCCATGTTAGTGGGGGCCCCTATGATCATATGTGGAGAGCTACCTTCGTCTATGGGGAACCGAAGGCTGCTGATCGACATCTTATGTGGACAAAACTGAGGCAAATCAAACATCGGTCAGATAATCCTTGGCTCATGACGGGGGATTTCAATGAAGCCATGTTGCAGGAGGAGCACTTCTCCCACACTCCTCGCGCTGAAAGGCTAATGTTGGATTTCAGGGAAGTCCTGTCCCACTGCGATCTCCATGATATAGGATTTGTTGGAACGCCATGGACTTTTGACAACAAACAGAAAGGCGATCGTAACGTAAAAGTTAGGCTGGACCGTGCTGTCGCCTCGCCAGCATGGTCCCTCATGTTTTCACAGCACCGACTGAGACATATTCATTCATCGCGCTCTGACCACTGCCCTATTTTACTAGCGGCTGACAGTGCCTCTAACTGCCGAGTTGACAGACCTGTGAGGAGATATGAGGTGGTATGGGAGCGTGAACCGTCTTTGCCTGCAGCTGTTGAGGAGGCTTGGTCACGTCGCCTCCCTTGCAATGACCTAGGTGACGTTTCTTCCTCTCTTCGTACGATGATGGCATCACTTTATAATTGGAAGAACATACACTTCAAATCCATACCGAAGGATCTAGAAAGGAAAAGAGCGCAGCTGGAAGAGGTTCGCCAACTCACTGATGAGGAAAGCTTGCAGAAGAGAGTAGGGCTTGAGAAGGAAATGGATGAACTCCTTTACCGTGAAGAAATCTTCTGGATGCAACGCTCTCGAGTTGCTTGGCTCCGTGAAGGTGATCGCAATACAAAATTCTTCCACCGTCGTGCATCCTGGAGGAGAAGGAAAAATAATATTCGTAAGCTAAAAAGAGTAGATGGCTCATGGACTTCAGATTCTAGTGAAATGGAGAATATGGCTACAGACTTCTTCCAGAACCTTTACACGCGGGAGGAAAATATCAATCCAGATATCATTATTAACATGCTTGAACAGTGCGTAAATGAGGAGATGAATGCAAGTCTTTGTGCTCCGTTCTCTGAGAAGGAAATTAGTGATGCTCTATTCCAAATCGGTCCCCTAAAGGCGCCCGGGTCAGATGGCTTCCCGGCTCATTTTCTCCAGTGAAATTGGGGCTTATTACGGGATGATGTGGTTAGAGCAGTTCAGCGTTTTTTCCTTGACGGTATTATGCCATAGGAGGTGAATGATACTGCTATTGTCCTTATACCAAAAAAAGATGACCCGGAAGAGCTCAAGGATTTTAGGCCTATAAGCCTCTGTAATGTGATTTTCAAAGTGATCTCCAAATGCCTGGTAAATCGCCTCCGTCCTTTGCTTCAGGATATTATTTCTCCGACGCAGAGTGCGTTTATCCCTGGGCGCCTCATTACAGATAATGCTCTTATGGCTTTTGAGTGCATTCACACTATACAGACTGGTTCAGCTACTCGAAGGAATTTTTGCGCGTACAAATTGGATATGGCTAAGGCGTATGATCGCGTGGACTGGAGAATTCTCGAAGGGGTTTTAGCGAAGTTGGGCTTTCATAGTCAATGGATACAGTGGGTGATGGCGTGTGTCACCACTGTACGCTACTCGATTCGCTTTAACGGACATATGTTGGACCCTTTCACTCCCACCCGTGGTATTCGCCAAGGTGATCCTCTTTCGCCGTATTTGTTCCTCTTTGTTGATGATGGTCTCTCTTGCCTTATTAGGAGAGAAATAGAGAACAATGCCCTACATGAGCTTCACATTTGTCGTAGAGCGCCTGATATGTCTCATCTGTTGTTTGCAGACGATAGTCTCCTGTTCTTTGAAGCTACTGTTGAGCAAGGTCTCGTCATTAAATCTATCCTGGATCGATATGAACAAAGCACGGGTCAACGGGTGAGCCTGGGAAAATGCTCTATTATGTATGGTGATCAGTGTTCCCCTGAGGTGCAGTCGGCTTTGCAAGGAATACTGAAATATGAGACAGTATGCTTTGAGGAAAAATACCTGGGTCTCCCAGTCCCTGAAGGGAGAATGTCTAAGGGCAAATTTAAACCAACAAAGGGAAAGTTTTCAAAGAATGCTAGTGACTGGGCTGAAAAATATATGTCTTCGGGGGCCAAAGAAATTCTGATTAAGTCTGTTCTCCAATCTATAGCTACTTACGCCATGGGGGTTTTCAAATTTCCCATGGGGCTTGTGGATGATCTTCACAAAATTATCCGCGACTTCTGGTGGGGAGATGAGGATGATCGTCGCAAAATGCACTGGCTCGCTTGGGACAAAATAACGCGGCCTAAAGCTCAAGGTGGAGTTGGCTTCAGAGATTTGAAAGTATTCAATAAGGCGCTACTTGCTAGACAAGCCTGGCGCCTTCTCCAATCTCCCGACAGTTTATGTGCGCGTCTACTTAAGGCAAGATATTATCCCTCTGGCAACTTATTGGATACTGCTTTTATTCAAAACCAATCACAGACTTGGCAGGGGATTGTTTATGGACTTGAACTTCTGAAACAAGGCATCATATGGCGTATTGGCTCTGGTTCTAAAGTGAGGATTTTTAGAGATAATTGGCTTCCTCGACCAGGCGCCATGAAAGTCGAAGGAAGGAGGAATAACTCTCGGAGGAGATGGGTTTCCGAGCTCATCAATCCTATCACTAGAACATGGGATGAGGAGGCGATCCGTTCCTGCTGTGCGCCGGCGGATGCTAGGGTTATCCTGTCGATCAAGATACCGGCTAGAGCTTCCGAAGATTTTATTGCATGGAGTGCGGAGAGTAATGGCATCTTTAGTGTGAGATCTGCCTATCGGATTGGTGTGAACCCCATGATTCAACGCCTCTTCCAAGGCCAATCGAGCTCTGAACCATCTGGGGACCGTTCTATATGGAAGATGGTCTGGGAAGCGTCCGTCCCTCAGAAACTTAGAATTTTTGCTTGGAGGGTAGCCACGGACAGCCTCGCAGTCCTTGCAGGGCTACATAAGCGCATAAACACCGTGAACCCTACATGTTCCATTTGCGGGCAGGCTGCCGAAGACAGTCATCATGCGCTAATCAGATGTACTTTGGCTCGTGCTCTCCGGGAAGAAACGAGGAAGCTTTGGCGATTGCCTCCGGAGGAAGCCTTTGAGTATAATGGCAAGGAGTGGATACTGCAGCTCCTTTGCAGCATCTCTAAGAGTGACCGGCCTAAGGTAATTTTCCTTCTGTGGCGGGTGTGGCATCACAGGAATAATGTCGTGCATGGGGATGGGAAGGCTTCGATCACAGCTTCGGCTTTGTTCATTGTCAACTATCACCGTTCATTCCTTGCGGCCCGATATTCTCTGGACCAACATAGTTCTGAAGATCCGCTGGCTCATACCAAGTGGATAGCTCCAGCAGAGGGGTCGCTGAAGGCCAATGTGGATGCTGGGTGGGATGAGGTATCCAAAAGAGCTGGATTGGGGGTCATCATTCGTGATCACAAGGGTCAAGTCACTCTTACGGAGTGGAAACATATTCAGTCGTGCGCCACCGCCGAGGAGGCCGAGCTGCAAGCATGCATTGCTGGGATCAAACACCTTATATCTATTGGATGCGATCAGGCCATTGTTGAATCTGACTGTCTCCGAGCTGTGCAATCTATATCTAGTTCAGGACATGAGTTGTCGAGTGGCTGGGCACTTTGTAATGAAGCTCGTGATCTTATTAGAGTCTTTGGTAGCATATCCATTTGTAAGATAGACCGGGTTAGTAATGGTGCAGCGCATGTGCTAGCACAGTTAGGCAAGTCCGGCTTTGATGGTCTCCTGCGTGGTGATGCCCCTTCCTGTGTGTCGGAGCTCATCGCTCAGGATTGTAATTGACTTGGCTTCAGGCCAACAGGTTTCTGACGCACTCTTTTCCTTCCAGGGTACCGAAGGGGGCTGGAAAGTTTTTAATGAGGCGGCCTGTTGGTCTTAATATATGGTGGTTTATTTCAAAAAAAAAAAAAGAGCCGTGTGCTTGGTCGCATCACCTAGATGCGTCCAGCTATGGTACAAATCTTGATCGATGCATGCATGGTAAAGCACCTAACTTGACAATCAGTTATTAGTTTCACATGCAATGCCGATATGCATGCTCGATCTTCCTCCTAATTGAGGAGAGGCGTGATGTACTATTACTCCCTCTATTTCTATATATAAGCCATATAGTGTATTGAGAAAATTTTCGTAATATAAGGTTTTTACGAGGTTGCTTCACTTATATGGATAATATTTTTAATGATTTGATTATATTTTCTTAGCTTCACTTAAAGATGCTATGGATACATAATTATTCCTGGTTCCTTGACCATAGAGACAGCAACTTCTGTCTGGGACCAATTACATATCAGAGATCGCAGTCTCCAATGATAGTTTCCCTGGGGAAATGATGCATCTGAATTTTGTAATGTTATAAGAAAATAGTTCACTTTGCATTCCCACTTATGTTAATAAATATTTTAAAAGCAATTTATGCACAATATAAGCACCACTGACAGCAGGCACTTGGATGCCTTTCAATATGTGTTTCGACTTGCCGTACTTCCACACCAAGGCCATAGCACCCATGTAGCAACGCCTCTTGTCATGTGGACCACCTATAAATGTTTCCGACAACATTGTACGCTTTCCAATAGCATCGGCACTACCCTGAACATCTGTTGAGCTCACCTATGAACATGTGGTAGTCATAGAGTTAAAAAAATACTAAAGATAGTCATCAAGATGATGATTGCCTTCTCGTTTATGCCTATGTAGAAACAGCATACGACCTACTGGTTTATGCCTACGTATCAGAATAGAAACAGCTGCAGTTGTATCCATAATTTTAATATATCATAATGTTTTGTTGCCAAAGACATATTGTTCTACTGATGTATTTATCATTGCCTTCTAATATGCTACTCGTAGTAATGGTAAAGCAGCAGTAGCATGCTCTCTCATCTCTCTCAAATAAGAGCAGCAACAAACAATAGTGCCTCATATTCTCTAATTCAGAAATTAAATTACGATAATTGTGGCATCTCATTTATAGAATTTAGAAAAATTGAGACACGTAGTAATGGAAATTTAGATGTCTAAGTAGATTGTCTAATTTTTAAGTTTACCCTAGTCAAGATGCAGCAATATAGTCCAGTTTGGCTTTGAACCAAATGCATGTTCTTGAAATTTCGAATCAACCAGGGGATGATACAGCTAATCAGGCATCTAAATTTCACCTAAGTTAAAGAACAGATTTAGACCACGAAAGCCAGTAGATGGCTAATGAACTGATTTAGACCATGAAAGCCATTACATGGGGCTAGGATTAATTTTACTTGGTGTACATTTGGTTTAGATCAGCATAAATGAATGGAGAGAGGGTGATGGTGCATCGGCTTGTATTATAGAGATTTGATTACATACCTTGAATTAGATGAACTTCTCTGCAGGTCCTACTTTTGATGTCCCTTGAAAACTTGTTTGAAGAATTGGCAGGTTAAAATCTAGATAGATGAGATCTCTCCCCGGCGGTGTTTGAGGGTACCTTTTATATGCCTGCTTCATTATCGCAATTTTGGTAAATTTTTTAATTACCATTACCATAGCGGGATGCTGGGGGATTGAGGATACCATTTTTATGTGTGCAAAATTATCGTAAAGTAAGTAATTGTTTTAATCACCATTACCATAGTGTGATTTATGGGTCAAGTTGATTTTAGCATCCGGAGATCCTATTTGGGTCGAGTTAACTTACTCATTGATTTGATCCACATAATTTTTGGGTTTATTAAATGAGAGCATCTTGAGATACTATTTGGGTCGAGTTGAATTACTCAGTGATTTGATCCACGTAATTTTTGGGTTTATTAAATGAGAGCATCCGGAGATACTATTTGAGTCGAGTTGACTTACTCATTGATTTAATCCACGTAAAATTTGGGTTTATTAAATGAGATGCTTTATTACAAATATTTTATTTTATTTAAAATTTTCTATTATTTTATGCTAGTTTTTGCTTAATATGAAATGTTGAAGGTTATTTTTGCCTATTGTCTTAGTCCACATATTGGCCATTTTTGCCTTGGAAGCTCTACCAGTTTTGCTCACATGTGTTTGCTAGAAGGTTCAAGTTTTATTGATGCATGTTTTCCTTTTATAATGTGTCGCAGGGATAAAAAAGATTATAAGTCAAATCCCCTACTTGACCGTGTTATAGATGTCCTTTTTTATTCTTCACGCTGAACACAAAATGAACTGCTCTCCAGCTGTTGTTAGGCACATTGCTTCAAGGTAAATTATGTCGTCCATTATCCGCGCAAGTAGTAGAAGTAAATTGATGCCTAATTAGAAATATTTATGTAGTGGTGTCGATGTGTTCACTGCTCTTTCTGGTGCTGTTGGAGCTCTATATGGTACACTGCATGGTGGCGATAATGAGGTAAACTTTATTGAGCTTCCTCCTGGTTGATGCATTCAAGCGATATAATTTTTATAGACATATAGCAATCCTCATCATTAAAAAATCATATAGCAATGGTTTGTCTCTTGAGCCTTAGTTTGTACTTATATATACAAGCACAACACACAGAGAACAAGGATTGAGACAAGAATTACAAAGTATTCCGTTCTAACAATAATCCATGACCACATATGAGTCTTTGTTGTTTAGGATAATAGGAACCCATCTCATGTACTCACTGCCTTCCGAGACGTAGGGTTTTATAGAAACCCATCTTCATATAGGAATATCTAATTATAAATTATTGGTGAAAAATATGTCCGCTTGTCGTACTTTCGCACCAAGGCCATAGCACCCATGTAGCGACGCATCTTGTCACGTGGATCACCGATAAATATTCCCGACAATATTGTACGCTTTCCAATAGCATCGGCACTACCTTGAACATCTGTTGAGCTCACCAATGAATATGTGGTAGTCATAGAGTTAAAAAAATACTAAAGAAAGTCATCAAGATGATGATTGCCTTGACATGAATTAACATCATTTTTGAACGGTATCATAGAGTTAAAAAAAAGAGCATAAAGAAGATGATGAATTGCCTTACCTTAGCGATGTCTCCTGATTCACTCTCTTTCTTATCATTTTCCACAATCTCTCCCATCTGAATATCAATTTAACACATATGTGAATGGTAGTCATGGAGTTAAAAAATAATAAGATAGTTAGGAACATGATGAATTAGTTTGTGCATAGTTTAATTTATACTGTTGTATTTCTTCTTTAATTCTTAAGTTTGCCCCTAGTTAAGATGCAGCATTATAGTCCAGTTTGACTGCAACTCAAATGACTATTTTTAAGATGTTGAATCCAAAAGTGGATGATAGCAATGGTATGTCCCTTGAGCCTTAGTTTGTACTTATATATACAAGCACAGTAGTAGGATGTAACTTTTTTTTTCATAATTCTCTTCATGCACAGGTTGATTTTTGGTAACAAATAGTTTACATTTACACATACACACAGGTATGTGCATAGCCAGAAATATAGAGAAGTCTATGCCATCAACAATTTCTTTCTGCTACTTCATACTTGATTTAAGATATTTGTTTTGTTATGCACATTCTCCATGACCTAAGTAATATCAAGTTGGAAAGCCGAAATATTTTAACCACGAACTATATAACAAAGACCAATAATTACAAAGTATTATGTTCTAACAATATTTATTGGGCACACGTGAGTCTTCGTTGTTTAGGAGAATATGAACCTAGTTGATTTACTCACAGCCTTCCCTGACGTAGGATTGAGACGTAGGTTTGAGTAGAAACCTATTTTCATTCTGCGTTGAACAAAAGCTCTGACCTGTCTTCTTATGGATTTCAGATCTGGGCCCAAGGTCAGATCATAAGAAATATCTGGCTTGAAGATAATATGAGTCTCGTCTACTGATCTCAAAGCCCCTACAAGAATCACAACATAAAATATGTAAACATTATAATAGCCAAGTATGTTGAAGATTAGTGAAGCCAACTACACATAGCTTATAAATTTACCTTGCGCCACGCTGTACTGAAGATGTGACACAACTAATGTCCACATTCCATGCTCGGCAAGCCGCCATTTTGTCATGTGACGTGAGACGTGCTTGCCCCGTATGCGCAGGGTAAGATAATCCCGACTTGTAAGTACGAGACATTATTAGTAAATAAAACGAATTATATATAGAAAAAAATCAAATAAAATTGATCTTACTTGTTGTTCATCAGAATAACATCTCGGCAAGGTGTCCTACGGCTATCTTACTTGTGGAACATGATAGGGCTGACATGTATGACAATACCCATCACATCTAGAAATGCATGATAGTAGGAGTTAGTATGCACATGTCTATTAAGTAGTAGAGATTATATATAAATAAAAAAAGCAATGAAATTCATGAACCTATGATGGATTTGTTTCTAACTCTCGCGGTCGCTCTGAAATTCACAAACCGTGAAGGCAGTTTAGAGATGCGAAGGTTAGGGTTAGACGGACGAATCTCTGTTCGAGAGTCAATGTAAAGGTAGTGATCCGTTGGAATGAATAATACAAATGGCGGTGCAAACTCAGAAATATCGAACCCCACAGTTTTGAAAAGGTACACATTACCAACAATAAGTTGATTATTGCAACCCTGTGCTTCCTGTCGAAGTGCAATTGCCTCCATCTTGCCTCCCTAACACAAACACATTTCAATTTGGTAAACATGTCCAAGATGCGACCGAGCCAAAATTAGTCATGTTAAGAGTAAATAAGAAGTCACATTCATGTTAGTTAAGATGGCATGGTAAATGAGAGTTTCCATCCGACTCATTCTTAACCGCGCGGTGACAACTTTGGCGTTCACAATCCAACAATGGTTGAACGTGTGCATGTCTTCAACAATTCTGAAAGTAACATGCCTGAGATAGAAAAGGAACAATGTAAGCCATGTGATTTACATAATGTGATGACAGGTTAGAGAAGAAGAAGTTACAAAGGTTGATTGTAGAACTCGCGAGGTCTCGGTCTTGCAGTCATTATCCTCTTCGAACAAGCGCGTCCGAGGCTAAATTGTAGTGGCACTGGCATGGTCACTGGGTAGTATGAAGTTCGTCTCAGGTGAACGATTAGTCCCAGGATATATAGGTTTCGCGCAGGTCTTGACTTTGATTGAATCCTGGGCGCATATCAGGGGCGCACATCAAGGGCGCATTAGATCCCAGATTACCTGCCTAAAATGGTGACAGCTTCCCATGGCAGGTGATTAATGTGATTTTAATCAGGATTCCTTTTATTCAGATATCATTTTTTTTATTCTGGTTTCCTTTTATTCAGATTTCTGGTTTACTTCTATTCTAATTTCAGCGTCAGATTTTTTTAATTCTGGTTTCCTTTTATTCAATGCAACACAGGTTTGGCGGCCCATTTTGTGCGAGTCATGAGACACGGTCCAGATACTCGGACGAAGGTCTGCGAAGCCCACGATCAAAAGGACGACGAAAGTAGGAGGAGAAGGGGGAACACGTTCCTTCGTTTTAAGTAGTAGAGATTAGTCCTAGGATAAATAGGTTTCGCGCAGGTCTTGACTTTGATTAAATCCTGGGCGCATATCAGGGGCGCACATCAAGGGCGCATTAGATCCCAGATTACCTGCCTAAAATGGTGACAGCTTCCCATGGCAGGTGATTAATGTGATTTTAATCAGGTTTCCTTTTATTCAGACATCATTTTTTTTATTGTGGTTTTCTTTTATTCAGATTTCTGGTTTACTTTTATTCAGATTTCAGCGTCAGATTTTTTTTATTCTGGTTTCCTTTTATTCAATGCAACATAGGTTTGGCGGCCCATTTTGTGCGAGTCATGAGACACGGCCCAGATACTCGGGCGAAAGTCTGCGAAGCCCACGATCAAAAGGACGACGAAAGTAGGAGGAGAAGGGGGGACACGTTCCTTCGTTTTAAGTAGTAGTGATAGAGATAAAGATAGAGATAGTAGAGATAAAGATAGAGATAGAGATAAGTAGCAGAGAGATAGAGATAGATAGAGATAGATTATAATGGTAGCCAGCCCTTCACCCACGCCTTCTTCGGTGCAAGAACAAGATCTTACATGCTGGTCTGCATTGATTTTGATTTCTTTCGTACTACTAGTAAACTTCCGATTCGGGTGATCTCTTTCTCCCTCCTGCTCGGTGCAGAGCTCTTTTTCTTTCTCGGTGCAGTGCTGGACGAAGAAAGGGAATGGGAAGGAACAAACGTCGCATGTAGCATGAATTATGAAGTAAATCCGCGTGGAATCATGGTGATGATTTGTCCTTGTAATTGATGCAGGATCTCTCTATGTATCAAGTGAAAGCGGTGATTACTCGACAACCATTAACTGTTTCCTAAAATCAGCATCTGGTGCAAGTGCGTACAGAAACTAATCGATCCTAGGCAGGATCTTCGGAATTCTCCACGATATGCAAGCGGCCTCCTTATAAGCACATATCTAGCGTACGTTCTCCTCGTCACTACGTACCAACTGCGCCCAAGCAAGGCCGAGATCATGGGTAACTTTCTTCTTCTCGCTGCCGCCGTGTGGATGCTGCTGTTGGCCGGCCATGGAACCGCTGCCGCCCGGGTAATAATCTGCTGCCCGAGTACCTTAGTTTTTTGATCATATTTTGCTAATCTGATAAGGTCACTGATCAGGTGAAACTCCAGAGTTCCATCAAGGAAACAAGCCTTTTGCCTCAGAGGTCGCTCGGCCAAATTTCACCACTCGACAATGGATCTGGCTCCGGGAAGCGCTACGTACGTATATATCTTGATTCGTCGCAGAGATCGATGGAGATAACGAAGAACCATCTAATATACTAGTATGTTCCTTTGACTGACTAACGACTACACTAATTATATGCATTTGTCTGTCATTTAGCTTGCGCAGCACCTGTCAGGAACATCGGATCAGGGTTTCTACGGGATCATCGCCACCATGGACGTGTACGGCTTCAACCTGACCACCGAGCAGTTCACCGAGGGCTCCGTTCTTCTTCACGATGAAGACGGCTCCAATATAATCCAGATCGGCTGGGAGGTGAGTACTGTGATGTTAAGATGTCAGATTCACATATATATGGTATGCATAGAATACGCACGGCTAGCTTACGCTGCTACCTACTAACTTGTGCTAGGTCGCGCCGGACACCTACGGCGATTCACGTACCCATTTAGGTTCTCTGTGGACGGTGAGCGACCGTGTATTTTTTGGACACTGACGTGTCACTAGTGGAAAATGGGGCATCCATCTAAGCCATTGGTACCGGTTCCCTTACGAACCGGTGCCAATGGGGCAATCTGCACCGGTTCGCGGGCTCAGGCGTGCGAGGAGCATTGGCACCGGTTCTTAAAGGGCTTTCGTACCGGTTCGTGTTAGGAACCGGTACGAAATGTCTTCGTCCATTTGTCAGACGCTTGGTGGGGCCCGGGCAGGACCTTTGGTACCGGTTTGTAACACGAACCGGTACCAAAGGGTCCCCCTATATCATCATCGAGCCCGTCCCTGGTCGTCCCCTGGCCGGCTCCTTTCCTGTTCTTCCTCTCCACACACAAAATTTTTGCACCTCTCACACTCCAATAAATCACTAATTTTTCTCCACCATTTTAACAAGAATAAGGGCATTCATCTATCCAACGGTTAGCACTATCATCCTTTCTTCCGGCGTTCCTAATTTTGCACATCTCTTTGGTAGTTTTAACTCGTACTATTTTTCTAGTGCTAGCAAGGTGTTCGATGAAATTCCTAAGTTAGGGATTTTACTTTTTTATAATCAATTTGAGCTGAAATTATGGTATATTTTGTAGGTTTTAATTAGTATCATCCCCGTCTTACCGCCGTCGATCGCCAGCGTCGTCCCCTAGCCGGCACCGTACAACCTCGGTGAGCCTCTTCTTTTTATAAAAAAACTTAGTTTTATCTGATGAACTTGAATATTAATTTAGTTTGTCACTCATATATCCACGATGTTGTGTAATTAATGATATTTGATATACATATAAAATGCAGATGAATCGACAATGGATGTACGGTGACCGGTGCCGTCCCGACTTCATTAATGGCATGCATTATTTTCTCAACGTGGCTGAGGCAAACAGGCAGTCGAATGGTTTCATCTATTGTCCATGTAGTTCCCGTAAGAATATGACGGATTACTCTACCTCAAAGACCATTCACGTCCACCTGCTGCAGAACGGTTTCATGCCCAGCTATAATTGTTGGACCAAGCACGGAGAAAGAGGGATTATATTGGAAGACAACGAAGAAGAAGAGGATAGTGACAACTATCCTATGTTCACTGAAGACGGTGATAGTAGAATGGGGGAAGACGAAGCTGAAGAAGAGCCCATATTTGATGAGCCCATTTTTGATGACCCCGATGACGATTTGGGTCGGGCCATTCTTGATGCGAAGATAAGCTGCGGAAGTGAAAAGGAGAGGTTGAAGTTGCAGAAAATGTTAGAGGATCACAAGACACTGTTGTACCCAAATTGCGAAGATGGCCAGAAAAAGCTGGGTACCACGCTGGAATTGCTGCAATGGAAGGCAGAGAATGGTACTTCTGACAAGGGATTTGAAAAGTTGCTGAAAATAATAAAGAAGATGCTTCCAGGGGAGAACGTATTGCCCTCTAGTACGTACGAAGCAAAGAAGGTTGTCTGCCCTCTAGGATTAGAGGTGCAGAAGATACATGCATGCATCAATGACTGCATCCTCTACCGCGGGGAGTACGAGAATTTGAATGCATGCCCGGTATGTAGTGCATTGAGGTATAAGATCAGGCGAGATGACCATGGCGATGTTGAGGGCGAGTCCACCCCCGGGAAGAGGGTTCCTGCGAAGGTGATGTGGTATGCTCCTATAATTCCACGGTTGAAACGTTTGTTCCAAAACAAAGAGCATGCCAAGTTGTTGCGATGGCACAAAGAGGACCGTAAGAAAGATTTGATGCTTGAGACACCCCGCTGATGGGTCGCGAGTGGAGAAAAATCGACAGAGAGTTCAAGTCATTTTCAGATGACGCAAGGAACTTAAGATTTGGTCTAAGTACCGATGGCTTTAATCCTTTCGGTGAGCAGAGCTCCGGTCATAGCACCTGGCCCGTGACTCTATGTATCTATAACCTTCCTCCTTGGTTGTGCATGAAGCGGAAGTTCATTATGATGCCAGTGCTCATCCAGGGCCCGAGGCAACCCGGCAACGACATTGATGTGTACCTGAGGCCGTTGGTTGAAGAACTTTTACAGTTGTGGCGTGACGAAGGTGTACCTGTGTGGGATGAGCACGAACAAAAGGAATTTAACCTACGGGCGTTGTTGTTTGTAACCATCAATGATTGGCCTGCTCTTAGTAACATTTCAGGGCAGTCAAACAAGGGATACAACGCATGCACACACTGTTTAGGTGAGACTGACACTATATATTTAGGAAACAAGAATGTGTACCTAGGGCATCGTCGATTTCTTCCAAAACAACATCACGTAAGAAAGAGAGGAAAGCATTTCGGAGGTGAGGCAGATAACCGGACGAAGCCTACCCGCCCTACTGGGGAAGTTATATATGATATGGTCAAGGATTTAAAAGTGATCTTTGGAAAGGGTCCCGGCGGACAATCTGTTCCGAATGTTGATGGACATGTACCCATGTGGAAGAAGAAGTCGATATTTTGGGAGCTACCCTACTGGAAATTCTTAGAGGTTCACTCCGCAATCGACGTGATGCACGTGACGAAAAATCTTTGCGTGAACTCTGCTAAACTTCTTGGGCGTGTATGGGAAGACAAAAGATACACCGGATGCACGGCGGGACCAGCAAAGTATCCACGAAGGAAGCAACCTGAATCCAGAGAAGTATCAAGGTCCTGCCGGCTACGCTCTTACCAAAGAAGAGAAGGAGATCTTTTTTGAAGTCCCGAGTAGCATCAAGGTCCCGTCCGGCTTCTCGTCGAATATAAAGGGAATAATAAACATGTCCGAGAAAAAGTTTCAAAACCTAAAGTCTCATGATCGCCACGTGATTATGACACAATTACTTCCGGTTGCATTGAGGGGGCTTCTGCTAGGAAAATGTTCGAGTACCCATTGTGAAGCTATGTGCTTTCCTCAATGCAATTTCTCGGAAGGTGATCAATCCACTTACTCTACAAAATTTACAGAAGGATGTGGTCCAATGTCTAGTCGGCTTCGAGTTGGTGTTCCCACCATCCTTCTTCAATATTATGACACATCTCCTAGTTCACACTGGTCGAAGAGATTGGCGTTCTCGGTCCTGTATTTCTACACAACATGTTCCCTTTTGAGAGATTCATGGGAGTCTTAAAGAAGTATGTTCATAACCGTGCTAGGCCAGAAGGAAGCATCTCCAAGGGCTATGGAACGAGAGGAGGTCATTGAGTTTTGTGTTGACTTTATTCACGACCTTAAGCCGATCGGTGTTCCCGAATCACGCTATGAGGGGAGACTGCGTGGAAAAGGCACGCTAGGAAAGAAAGCAATAACGTGTATGGACGGACATTCTTTCACTCAAGCACACTACACAGTTCTACATAATTCCATCTTGGTGGCTCCGTACAAAGAGGAACACAAGGATATCTTACGCTCTAAATACCCGGAGGAACGTGAAGATTGGATCGATGGAGAACACATGAAGACTTTCGGCGGTTGGTTGCAAACACGTCTCATGAATGCCACTGATGACGAGCAGCTATACTTGTTGGCCAAGCAACCTTCTTCGACTATATCGACTTTTCAAGGGTACGAGATTAATGGGAACACATTTTACACGTTCGCCCAAGATAAAAAGAGCACCAACCAAAACAGTGGTGTCCGCTTTGATGCAGGAGATGACAATGGGAAGAAGGTCACATATTATGGGTACATAGAGGAGATATGGGAACTTGAATATGGACCTAATTTCAAGGTCCCTTTGTTCCGGTGCAAATGGTTCAACCTGAAAGATGGGGTACGAGGTAGACCCGCGATACGGAATGACTACGGTGGATCTCAAGAATCTAGGGTACGACACCGAACCATTCGTCCTAGCCGGTGAAGTGGCTCGGGTTTTTTATGTGAAGGACATGTCTAGCAAACCGAAGAAAAGAAAAGAAAGGCAAGAGGACACATCATACGATGAGCCAAAGCGGCACATAGTTCTTTCGGGAAAAAGAAACATCGTGGGAGTAGAGGACAAGACAGACATGTCGAGAAGATTATAATAAGTTTGATGATATTCCACCCTTCAAGGTGAAAACTGACCCAAGCATCATCTTAAATAATGAAGATTGTCCATGGTTGCGTCGCGATCAGAAGAAAGGGAAACGAGACGAAGAAAACTCGGAAAACTAGCTAGATAGGGATCATAACTTGTGTATCTTAATATGGAAATCACTTTTGTGTAATGATGTTAACAATGGAGCTTTCACGGGCTTGCATGGAAATTTTTCCAAGGCGGAACTTCCGAATATGCCATATATAGGGCATGTGCACCAAGGGCATATTCGAGAAGTTCCGCCACGGAGATTTCCCTATCCTTCCACAACATTGTTAGAGGAGATGGAGTCTTTCACGGGCTTCCGGGGAAATTTTCCGAGGCGGAACTTCCGAAGATGCCATAGGTCGTGTGCACCAAGGGCATCTTCGAGAAGTTCCGCCACGGGAGATTTCCCAACCCTTTCCTCCATCCATGGGGATGAAACTCTCCATCCATGTTGGCTTGTTGAGCTGCTTGCCATGGCGATGCTCCTTTTATAGGCACGGCGCCGCTTCTACTTTGTCTTCTTCCTTCGAGCGGGGCGTCGTGCGCTACATGCTTTATCTCATCGAGCAGGGCGTCCTTATCATGCCGACTGACTTTAGTACCGGTTGCACCCACCAGCAGGTACTAAAGGTTACCCACGCGTCCTTATCCCACCGACGGCTTTGTTACATGACAGAAAACCACCTTTAGTACCGGTTGCACCCACCAGCCGGTACTAAAGGTTACCCACGCGTCCTTATCCCACCGACGACTTTGTTACATGACGAGAAAACCACCTTTAGTACCGGTTGCACCCACCGGCCGGTACTAAAGGGTTTCCGCCTATTTTTTCACCGGTTCCCGCCTCCGTCATCCCGCCATTTTTTCACTATATATATGTAGGCTTGGCCTCCATTTACATATCACATCTAGACTCATATCTGCAAACCTCATCATTCTCTCCCATGGCTTCCATCGTATATCTAACCCCCCGGGAGGCGGAGGCGCTTTGCGCCTCGAACTACCCCTCCCGCCGGGCTACCGCGTCCCGACCGGCTGGTTGCTAAGCGTCGGAGGCGTACCGGTCCCTCCGGTCCCTCTAGGTGTGGCGCGCGAGATGGCCATCACGAACCACTACTACTTCGAGCTCACGCCGAGCGGCGGAGGAATCCCCGGTGGCATCCCGACTACGGCCCGACTTGGGAAAGCTTCTTCATCAATCGGCGTGAGAGGGCGCTTGCCGAGCACGAGGAGGGCGGCCCGCCTCCTTCGAACTTCAACGAGGCCGGCCGTCGGGCTGTGGTGGCGCGGCCGGACTCTCCGGGCGTCATGGCCTACCGTGGCCCCCGCCTGCGCTACCCTCGGTCCCGGCCCACGCGTGCTCTCCCGCCGAGGTTCGACTACCGCGACCCCGATGCCGGCGACGATGATGACGGCGACTACGACGACTACGGTGGCGAGTACTATAGGGCTAGGCACGAGTATGACTGAATGACTCCAACGAGTCAAATCTGGCCATGTATCTTAATTTTCAGTTGAGCTACTTTTAATTCGAGTTCAATCGTAACAAAATTGTATTCCCACCCTTTCTTTCTCGCCTTTTTTCTCCCACGCGCGGCATCGTGGCGGGCAAGTTTCCCGCGCGACGTCGGGGCGGGAAACTTTCCCGCGCGGACGGCGTCGTGGCGGGAGTAAAGAAAAGAAAAAGAAAAGAAAAAGAAAAGAAAAGGAAAAAATAAATAGAAAATAAATAGAAAAGAAAAAGAAAAGCAAAAGAAAAAATAAATAGAAAAGAAATAGAAAAGAAATAGAAAAGAAAAGAAAAATAAAAGCAATAGAAAAAATAAATAGAAAAGAAATAGAAAAGAAAAGAAAAAGAAAAGCAATACAAAAAATAAATAGAAAAGAAATAGAAAATAAAAAAAAAGAAACAGGAAAAGAAAAGAAAAGAAACAGAAAAGAAAAATAAAAGCAATAGAAAAAATAAATAGAAAAGAAATAGAAAAGAAAAGAAAAAGAAAAGCAATACAAAAAATAAATAGAAAAGAAATAGAAAATTAAAAAAAGAAACAGGAAAAGAAAAGAAAAGAAACAGAAAAGAAAAAAGAAACAGAAAAGAAAAGAAAAAAGAAATAGAAAAGAAACAGCAAAAGAAAAGAAAACAGAAAACAAAAAGAAAAACAAAAAAAAAACCTTTGGCACCGGTTGGTGCCACCAACCGGTACGAAAGGCCTTTCGTACCGGTTGGTGGCACCAACCGGTGCCAAAGGGTGGTCGCCTCTATGTCACACTTAGCCGCGCGGGCAACTTCCCCCAAATCCCCCAAATTTCTCACACGCAGACCACGCCGTCGCCGATTCCGCGCGCTTGCCGTCGCCGTCGTCCACGCCGTCGCCGATTCCGCGCGCTCGCCGTCGCCGTCGTCCACGCCGTCGCCGCCGTCCCTCGTCAGCGCCACGCCGCACCACGCCGTCGTCGTCCGCACGCAGCACCGGGCCAGCATCTCCTCTCTCCGCGCGCCGCCGCAGGTACGTCGTCCTCCACCACGGCACCGCGTCGTCGGCGTCTCTCCTTGTCGTTCCCATCGCCTGCGCGCCGAGAAGGTCGCCGTCGCCGTGAAGGTCGCCGTCGCCGTCCAGAAGCTGCTGCGCTCCCTCCATCTCGCCGTCGCCGTGAACGTGTTCGACGTAATGCCGAGGCCAGCGCGCGTGCACGGCGTGGAGTACACGCCGACGGCGCGTGCACGGCGTTGTCGCTGCCGGTGTCGGCCACCAGCACGAAGGGCTGCGCGGGGGTGCCCACGCGGAGCCGCACGAAGTACTGCCTGGTCCCCGTGTACGCGCCCGACGTCAGCGGCATCGCGAACGCCGACGACTCCGGGGACGTCGAGGTCGAGGTCTCGGCGGCGCGGCGGCCGTGGCGTGGTGCGGGGAGGTCGACGCCAGCCTGCTGGAGATGTACGCGTGGCGGAACCGGTCGGCCCGCGCGCGGTCCGGGAGAGACGCGCCCGGCGCTGCGGGAACCAGCGGGAGCCGCGCCGACGGCCTGCTCTTGCGATGGTGCCGGTGCGCACCGCCCGCTGACGCTGACGCCGAGGCCGCGCACGCGAGGACGACCAACACGAGCAGGAGCTGTCGGACCCGAGCCATTGCCGCCTCCCCTCCCTACCTTCACGCACCCAGCTGGCAGGACGAGCAAGTGAAAATGGACCCGGCCCTTGTGGCCTCGGGGCCAATTTGTGAGGCCACAAAATAGTCAGTGGCCTCGTTGGCCCAATGGGTATTTTGGGCCGACCCAAAATTTATTAACCTGTGTTGATTTCTCTTTCTCTTATGCATCGTGGTGCCGGTCTAATGGAAGTGTAGCTATTTCATGTACAGATTGGAGGAACTCTAGCATTGATGCAGTTATAAACATTGATCAGGGCCTGTAGCGTACTAGCATCTCTAGACGTTACGTGAGTTCAGCTGAGTGTTAGGGTTAGGGTCGAGAAAAAGAGAGAAGAGCGAGAGGAAGAGCGCCGAGTGTTAGGGTTAGGGTCGAGAAAAAGAGAGAAGAGCGAGAGGAAGAGCGCCGAGTGTTAGGGTTAGGGATTTTTTGCTTTTTTCATTTCAATTGTTAATGAAATATAATTGCTTTCTTAATTTTTGTAGTGACATTGAGCTATGGCGGACGGCACCTTCGTCCGAGATGAGGAGGGGGAAGAAGCGGTGCAGAAATTGATATATGAGAGTGCCCGTGGGGCTGATGGAGATGAAACAGATTTTGCCGACTTTCCGAATGATTTCGGCGAGGACTTGAGTCCGAACAAGTTAGAAGAGACAACGAAGTTTCCATAACAAACTCCGCCGAGGTGTATATTTATGTATCAAGTCTATGTTCATATCACTAGATGCATTCATTTATTTGTATTTCACTTATTAACGAATAATTTTTCTATTAGCCTTCTGGAACATCGAGCAAGTCTGTTAAAACAAAACGAGGCCCGACGCGAGTTCTAAAGGGCGAGGGTAGGTTAGCCCTCACGGCATTTAAGGATAATGGTGAACCGGTGCATCCCAAAGATCACCGCACCAAATTTACAAGTCAAGCTGGAGTTCTTGTTAGGGACCATGTACCGATCAGCATTCGAGAGTGGCATAAGCCGAAGAAAGCGGACAATGAAGCTAGTTATGTCAACGACGCGATGAAAAAGTTTCTTTGGGATACTCTGTCGACACGCTTCAGCCTACCGGAAGACATGACGGAAGGCCAGAAGAATAAAGTCAAGGAATGGACTCTCAAGAAGATGGCCATACAATTCCAGACTTGGAAGAAAAATTTATGGGACAAATATAAGAATGAAGATCCAGTATTCGATGATAATCTAGTGAAGATAAAGGATCACCGGCAAGAATTTAAGAGGTATAAGCAATCGTCTACTTTTGTGTCTCGATCGGTCACAAATAAGAAAAATGCTGCAAAGAAGACAATTTGGCATCATATGGGGTCGGTGGCTACAAGACTGCCATTCCGAGGTGGATAGCGTATGAAAATGAACCGATGGCTGCGGGAATCACTCCACGGACATGGGACTGGCCCGAACGGTCCAAGTTCTGGTTGTTCGCGCATGGGGCAGGGTTGGACCCAAAGACAGGGGCTGATCGTTGCGGAGGGAAAATGGAAGGAAAAGATTGAGCAAATCGTACCGAAGCTTGTAGCTGCAATTGAACAGGTTCGAAAGGAGAGTACATTCCCGATAGAGAGAATGACGAGCGACACTCGCTCTGGGGAATCCTGAACACGTTGGACGGGTACGAGCTCGCCCAGGTCTCACCATGAAGGAAGCGTTCCCAGAGTCCGCTGACACTTATAGAAGCCGTTCGCGGAAGAAGAAGAAGGATGCCGACATTGTAACGGAATTGTTAACTAGGGTGGAGGCGCTTGAGAAAAATCAGAGGCCACCTGACCAGCCGATGTTCCTACAGGATCCTCAAGCCGATGCCGCCCCATCTCGGCGAAGAAGCGAGTGTGGGTTCCACGCATCTTGACGGATGTGGAGGAAGCTACCCCGTGGATTATGTCACGGAGAAGACAGATTGCGAGCTCTATATGTTATTCAGAACCGCGTCTCGTTAAGGTGGCGGTCGGTTATGTTTACCCAAGTGAAGAAGGAGCAACGCACCACCATATGCCCATTCCACCTGGCTGTGTTCGTGTCGGGGTGGATGAAGTTGTTCCGGCTTTTGAATCAGTGGAGCTTGATATTCCTAGAGGTGACGATGAGAGGACACTTGCCGATGTCAAGCACGGTTTCGCCCTATGGCCGAAGAAGTACGTCGTCCTTCTGCAAAGGCCACCGACTCCTCATAGCAGTCCACATGAGCATCAAAGGCCTTCGACTCCTCCTCCTAGCGAGTCCACATGAGCAGCAAAGTCCATACCTACCGAGAGGGACCCCGGCATGAGTCCACCACCTCGAGATCCTCCGCGTAAGACAGCGCACGGTAAGCGGAATGGTACGCCGCCTAAGAAGAGATCTAGAAAGGAGAAACCACTGCCGCCTATTGAGAAGTTACCTTGGGAAAAAACTCCCGAGGAAAACCAGGAAGCCGTTGAGTCCCGGCGGAGGGCCTTTTTGCTAAGAAAGAGCCGGAGATACCTTTTGAGAAGACACTAGATCCGGTGAAGGTTTATCGTACGGTCGAGAATCTGTATAACCCTGAACCATCGCCGCCATCCGACTATAGGCGTTCTATTGAAAGGTCGTACGACCAAATGATGGAGGCGAAAAACCCCACTACCAGCTCGGGTATCGGGGAGATAAAAGGGATACACCAAGTCTACCGGCTCGGAGAACAACCCGTTAAATCGGTCCCCCTCTAAAGGTGTTTGACGAGAAGGCCGTTCAAAGTTCTCGACAAATCTCAACCGATTACGCCATGGCTAAGGTAGTATATCAATATGTTCAAGGGAAAGATTTGGTCGAGAATCTCAGCAAGCTACCAACAAGTATGCGTAACTTGCATACGTGGTACGGTGTTGCCGCAAAGGGAGGGATGGAGACTATCATGGTGCGAGTTAAGGAAGAGCACTACTTCCAAGAATACTCCGTGAGCGTTGACTTCTCCGAGCTTTTCCGAGTTATACAATCTTCGGGCCCTCGACAAATCTATCGTCAGTTGCTATTGTCTGTAAGTTATTTATTTATATAATTTGAGAAGTCTTTAGCTCAGCTCCTTGATTATCTGCAAATTATAATCTTTTGTGCGCTATGTTATGCAGATTGAAGATGCTCGAATGCAAAAGGGATGAAATCAAGGACATTGGGTTCATTGACCGGACACAATGCATGTCAAGACCATAGAAGAACCCCTCTATAACAGGGATACACCGGAGACTTTGCTAAGGTTTTTGAAGCGACAACGTGACAAAAAGACAATACTTTGGCCTTACAACTTCCGGTGAGTGTTACTCTCTTATAACACATTCTATTTTGCTCACTTATATATATGACACTACATATTTAAACGTGCGCAGGTTTCACTTTATTCTTATCGTCATTAAAATGTACGAAGGAGAAGTTGAAGTCTTTGACTCACTAACCAAAGAGCCTATACAATACAAGTCTTGTTTTCTTATGCTCAAAAGGTAATTCAAATTCTTATCGGTTTTTTTGTTAGTTTCCTGATATCAACTGATTGATAACTCTTTTGTGCATTTTCTTTTGTCGGGCAGCGTATGGGAAACTTTCATCAAGGAAGATCGGTCCCATGATTGGAAACCGAAGCTGATATGGCGTGCGAACAAAGTAAGTAGTACTACCTAGGTCCACACACCTTTATCATACTTCATTATTGTTTGACTGAATTATATTCTTGTACAGAAATGCGCAAAACAACCACCGGGGACTAATCTATGTGGATACTACGTTTGCGAGTACATCCACGGAATTGTCGACGAGAGAGCGAATAATGAAAGAAATAGAGAGGTACGAAAATAATATTCACAACTTTATTTTCTTACCATAAGTTGTGCTGAGTTTCAGTAATAATTGTTTGATTTGTGATTTGATATAACACACATAGCTCATGTATTCATCTTATTCTTTTACGAGTTGAGAAGAAAGCGGGAGAAGATCGGAATCGAGGAGCGCTTCAAAGCAATCGGCGATGAATTGGCGGGATTTTTCCTTCGGGAAGTCATACCACCATCCGGAGAGTACCACTATGCATAAAGATCTTCTCCAGCTCCTCGATTGCTTTGTGTGTATATATAGTTTGACTCGGAGTGTACCACTATGGTACATGTGTGTAATAGATCGATCTTCATGCTTGTACTATGGTGCATCGACTTGATTTGCATCGGAGAGTACTACTTATGCAATTACATGTGTGTTATATTATATGCACCAACTTTATATGCATCACCTTGACCCAAACGCATTTCCGGTGCATCGACGCGATATGAAACGCTCCGATACCCCTAAACCCCTGCAGAAACCCTAAACCCTGAATTCTCTGCCGCGGCAGAGATTCTTGAATTTTTCCTGCCGAGGCAGCCTACCTTTGCCACCGGTTTGTAGTACAAGCCGGTACGAAGGTCCATCGACGTGCGCTCTCCTGGGCGCCCACGTGGAGGGCCATCTATACCGGTTCGTAAGGAACCGGTAGGAAAGGGGGGGCCTTTTGCACCGGATATTTTATACCGGTTGCTAAACCGGTGCAAATGGCCCTCTGGAACCGGTATTGATCAGCGTTTTTCCACTAGT